>NC_090892.1:33254253-33269253 GCF_036669925.1 Montipora capricornis
TGCTGTTGTCTTCCGCGGCTTTCTCGTTCATATTTCACACCTATGTACATGTAAGGATTGAAGTATTGCAGTACTGTGCAAAAGTAATTAGAGGGAAATTCGTCCTTTCGCCAACAAGGCCGTAATTTCGAGCGGTTCAAAGAAAAGCCGCATCGAAAATTCGCGGAAGATTAGTTTAAGTGTCGTGTCCTTCGAAATTTCGCTGTTTTTCGCTACTATTAGTCGAAATCCGAGGAAACTTGTTGAAGTTCGTCCTCATTACTTTTGCCCAGACTGTACCTGTGAAAGGCTAATATAGATTTTCCTTGGAGAGGCAGTTGTGGCCACAGTGACAAAGCAATTATATGTTGTGGTTGAAATTTTTTCAAACCAGTTTCATATTTGCCTTCCTTTGCGCAGTATTCATTATCATAATCTCAGAAAGGGAAATAAAAATTAAACTGCCTTGGATATTCTTTAAGCAAAAAATTTTTGAACCACGACAGACACTTGTTTTCTTTACATTTATCTTGATTGACCAAAACATTTTGTCAAAATCTGCTATGGGAATGCAGTAAGCTTTCCTTACCAATTTTTGGAGAATACCAGTGGCCATAGCTATGACAGAAACTGGGAAGAATAAAAGCCTCAATTATGAATTAATAATTATTTCATCTTTAGGGGTCATGGCATTGGAAATGAGGAAGCGTTCCGTAAGGACTATGCACGTTTAGCAGAAGTGAGATCGATTTTAAAACAAGGTACCCCTTTCATCGCACTTACAGCAACAGCAACTGATGCAGTTAGGAAAGTTATCATCAGGGATCTGACGATGAAGGACTGTGTGCAGTTAATAACATTACCTAACAAACAGAATATTAGGTTCTCTGTTTCATCTGTTGACCCAGATGATCTAGAAACATCATTCCAGTGGCTTATTGATGTTCTTAAGTCAAAGAAAAGAAATGCACAGAAAGTGTTAATCTTTTGCAGAAGGAGGGCACATGTGAGGGAACTTTATGAAACTTTTCATGAAACTTTAGGAAGCAACAGCTATGTTCTTCCCACTGGACACGAGCTAAAGGATGACAGAACACGCCTCTTTGCTATGTACCACAAGAAGACACACCATTTGGTAAAAGAAACGGTGGAGAAAGAATTTTGCAAACTGGATGGCAGTGTGCGAGTGGTGTTCTGCACAATTGCTTTTGGAATGGGTGTCAATGTGGAAGGTGCCTACATTGCCCTTCATTTTGGCCCTTCTAGCTGCCTTGGCGACTATCTTCAAGAAATTGGTAGAATTGGTCGGAGTAGTGACAAGCAGAGCCATGCTGTACTTCTTACATACTCTGGATGCACAAGGAGCAAAAATATCACAAATGGAATGAAAGAGTATGTAAGAAAGGCAGATGTGTGTAGGCGTTCCTTGTTAATGCAGCCATTTTTGGATTGTCAAGACAAACCAGATGAAGAAACCAGAATGGAGCGTCATTCATGTTGTGACGTATGTGCAAAGACGTGCGGATGTTTGTGCCTGTGCAAGGGTAAATGCACATGTGACAGTGTGTGCAACAGTGAATTGTTTTTTTCACCAATGGAGGCTATTTCAGAATGCAACAGTGTAAAGATGATCGAACAATGCAGTTCTGATGAGGACACAGATGACAGTGATATTTATATAAGAAGCAGAATTTGTCACTTAGGCAATACTGATTCAGATGATAGTGACTAACTATTGAGAATAATCATTACAGGTGTATGTATTCACTTTTCATTGTTTACTTTTCATTTCAATCACTGTCATAGTTTATTTCAGAATAATGTTATTGAATTTTTACCTACAATGTATCTACATTGAGTGAGGGGGAGGGCAAGAGAATGTTTAATACACCATACATGTATATCCAGATAGTACCAATATTTTCCTTTTTCTCAACCATTTTTTACACATGATTGTAGCAGTAATTATAGATCTCCCTTCCTCAACAAGCACTATAATGGAATTTAGGCTTCCAATTCAACCTTCCACCATCTCATTACCTACCTTATCTATTGGGTGCAATGCAACAGTATTAGAAATAAATACAATTGCATTTAATATTATTTAGTACACATGTGCTACAGAATACAAGCTTAGATGGAGCTATGTACAAAAATATTTACATGGATGATTGGAAATAAATGTGGAGGAAGTGATTATTACTTTCGCAAAAGCAAATGCGTTTGTTGAACATTGACTATTTCTTCAAAAAGCAATGATTGTTTATGTAAGACTAACTTCAATCAGCATTCAAAATTTTAATCATATCTTACAGTGGGGCCCTTTGCAAATTATATACAGTCACTGATCTTTTCAAAATTGGAGAATATATTAAATCCACTTTGAAAATTACATTGAAACTGACATAACCAATAATTCTATTTTGTTTTAGTAATACCTAGTCTCATGTATGGTGATGCACTTTTTGCGTACTTTAACCTTCAGGTAAACTTGGACAAACTTTTAGGTGCAGCTAACATTGTGAAGGCCTTAAACTTAGTAACACTGAGATAAACAGCAGTTGATAATTATTCAAAGTTGGTAGAAATATTTTCTTGAAAAGGTTTTCAGTGACTTTGAAATCCAATTTTTAAGGTCCTCAACATTGATATCAGCAAGCAAATTTTCCTTCATGTCTGGAAAAGCAGAGTGCTTTCTTCCAGCAATACTATTGTACAAGTCCACTTCCATGAACTGGTCAACCAACATCATGACATCATCTTCACTGGACATTTCAGTGTGTTTTCCCGATGGCTTTCGTATGAAAGTGGAATTGTCATAAGCAGAGAGGATTTCGTTGGTAGGACCAGTTGACTGGCTCACCCTTGCAATGCTCCTGTCAGTTATTTCCCCTTTGAAGCTGTGTATGTCTGTCTTGAAAGCCAAATTGTCATGCCCTATCTCCTTATCCATTGGAAAGTTTGTGTCAATCTGTCCTTGGTGATTTACAAATCTATTCCAAGTCAAGGAGTGAGCCAACCTTGGGCTGAGAAGGCATTTTACCTGTGCTTTGAAGGTGCAGCATTGCAATTGCATACTTTGGGCAATTGCTTACCTTATAAAACAAACAAAATAATTTGTAGAGTCGAAGAACTCTCTCTCCATCAGCTAGTTTGATGGCATCTTCATGATCCATTCTCAGCAGCAACAGCAACAGAGCTTGGCAGGTGTAGCTGTAGACTCTGTCTATATCACTGCTGGCATTGGTCTGGGAAGTAGGGTTGCTCTGGACAGCCTCAAAACCATGTTCACTTTCCTCGTGGTTCCTAAGTGCACTTGGTCTGAGATACCTCCAAAATCGGCACTTTAGGTCATTAGATATAGGGGCTTGCTGGTTAAGCTCTGGCAAACTAGTTACTACATGTTCTTCAATGAAGCATTTCAAAACATCTTTGACATATGCTTTCTTTGCTTGCTTGTCATTAGGATCTCCAGTGTACACATTTTGCTGTGGAACACCATCTGTGTTTTCCATCCCAAAGTGGTGCAATGCCCCACAAATTAAATATGCCCTTGTGACTTTGTTCAGAAACTCACTGCATGCATAAAAATTGTTGTGTGGATTGTCCGTCGCATTTCTAGCATCTATCATATTTCGAGCTGCATAACGTGTTCCTTTTGTCCCTGCATGAGCTGGTGTCATAAAGATGATGCCATATGACCTGTAAGTGAACACTCTCAATTAGTACTTTTGCCATGCGGGTAAAGTTGATAAACAAACTTCCAAATTCTGGCCTGGCCTATAATTCACCTCAATGGTATCAATAAATTAAAATATTTTACCTTCATCCATTCAGCCCGATTATGGAAATCCTCAACTTTAGGAATCAAACCCTCCAGTCTGGATGAAGGTGTGCGGGCATCTTGCATGGAAGACTGTGCCTCTTTATGTCGCTCAAAGGTCAGGTAATCTCCACCACTGAGGACTTTAACTGGTTTCCTGGTTGTCTCAGGGTCATGACAAGGAACATAGGGATGAAGAAATTCCAGGATATCAATCATGTCTTCTTCGTACTGCTCATTCTTTCGGAGAACACCAAGGTGAACCTATGAAAAGTAGCGAATTGTTTTTACACAAGCATAAGTTTAGTGTGATTGATTACATGTAACAGCTCTACTGGTGATGGTATCAGAAAGTATTGTTGTTTTTGTCAATGTGGTTTTGTAGATTTATTCATACCTGCTGTTTTTGCTTCAAACATGAGAGATCACTTCAAGTCTGAATCTTGCTTTCACCCCCAATACCCAAAAATACTTAAATCTATGAGGTCAGCAAAGATTTAAATACATCTTCAGTGGTGTAAATCTATGCCTTCTAGTCATTTAAAGAAATGGGATGTGTTCACTTTCCTTTCATTGTTATTGCACCTAGGCGTCAGTATTATTGTTGTTTTTATGTTTATTGATTTACATAGAATAAACGCAAGTAAAACCCAAAGTTACTACTAACATGTAGTTTGCTGCAAAGGAATAGAATGCTACCATTATTTCTTGAATAGTTAAATTTTAGCAAGCCGGATAAGTAACACCTACCTTCTCTGTTTTCTTTTTTGTGTTCTCCATTTGTGCATGGACAATTTGCTTAGGAAGGCAATCAGTAAACCAAGCTAATGACGAAATGTACTTCCCCCACACATGGCCGATTAAAATGATCAATTCTTCAATAAGTGTAGATTGGTCTTCAGCTTTCGGTAGAAATGATGAGAAAAGGGCTTGACTTGCATCATTCTTGGGGGAGATGTTAGGAAGATGATTGGAAGAGACTCGGTTCTTGAAAGCCACCAGCTGGTACATGTGGTGATCCTTGTTTTGATTGGTCAGAGTCATCTGACGCGGCAGGATTGTCATATCAACATTGTCACCAGTAAATGAATACCCTGGATGCATGGTGGTTCTGTGATGGTCTAACTCTTCATTCAGCTGTTGGACCAACTCAGACTCAGCTCCAACCTCCCCTGCTGCAGTCTCCAATCTTTGCAGGATAGATTGCTCCCTCTGTACTCCTTCTTCCACTTGGCTTTTCCAGTCCTTGAGTACTTTGTCAAACCCTTTACCAGCAGACTCAAAAAGCGTGTTTGTAGCATTATATCCCATGGAGACGTACACGGGTGACAATCTTTTGAAAGCAACCTTCTTCAGTCCCCCTTTCTTTAAAATAACTGATGTTAGCTTTCTTGTGGCATTCATATCTTCGTTAAATACTGAAATCAATTGGCATCCAGCATCTAACATAGGTACCACAAGTGCATCTTTTTTCTTCACAACATTCCTTCTCTGTGATGGATTTGACACTGCCGACTCCAAAAATTGCAAATACACAGGAGCTCTGTTTTTCAGTTCGTCATGAACAACTTCCCATGAAAATTTAGCCAGGTCTTCAGGAGACGACTCCCTCAACACAGATGGATTTGCCTTTGAACAAAGTCCAACAAGTTCAGAAGTAATTTCCTTGCAAGTCAATTTTAGTACTTCGCTTTTTGCATCGGCAATTGCAAAAAATGCTCTTGACATGGAAACGGTGTCCCCCAAAGCTAGTTGTCTTCCCATTCTCTCGAAGTTATCACTCAGCTTAACTACCACTGATGGACTATTTGGGTATTGTATGACAACCTGAAAATATGACAAGCAAAGATAAATATCAGGTTTCGTAAATATCAGGATTGATAATGTTGCCTTGAACAGAAGTCTAGATGTCCCATCCTTCAATAGTTCGTCATCTTTTGACAACAATTGGGTAAAAAGAAATTTTTTAGTATATGAGAATTTACCACATAAAACGAAAAGCTTTCATATCCAGCGTAACTTTCGGGAAAAATTAAATTTTGAACTAATATTTACACAAGTCATTTGATTTCCGTTCAGCATTACTGAACAACTCCAAGTACAAGTATAAAATGCAACCATGAATAAAAAGCTAGCCATTCTCAGTGTTTGAACCTTCTACTTACATGAACGGCAGACAGATGAGAATCTCTGGCCAGGACAAAGTTTGAGTAGACTTCTCTGTTGATGTGACCAATGGAACAGGTTCGTCTGTAGCGACAGTAGCGCTGCTTTCACCGAACAAAGCTTTTCGTTTACCGCGAACGACTTGATCGCGCGAGGCTTTACTCTGTCTTTTCACCGAGTCGACAGTACCAAGATGCGCTGCTAGCCTCTCTTTTGATGATAAAAACTGCTCCCTTATTTCTAGGATCTTTTTAACCACATTTTCATTCGTTCGGGCTCAATTTCTGCATATATTTTCTGTCACATTGTTGCCCCTGTCTAGCTTCACACCTACTAGAATCTCTAAATTGACGCACGCTTGTGACTTGTTGGAGTCAGAAAAAAGCTTGCGACGATATTCCGGGTTTGAAATGGCCTCGACACACGGAATGCAAACCGTTTCCTCCGATTTAGGGGAGATATTGACCCGAGAAATAGTTTTAGTTGGGGTCAGGTCATCTCCATCCATCCTGATTTAACCAGTCATTCGAGAACTGTTTTTTTTTTACGTACGACTCGTTCATGACGTCATAGCAGTAATTTCCCGTCAACAATATGCAAATTAAATTCAAATCCATGCAGGCGGGACAAGTTGTCTCCTCGCGACTTCGTCGCTTGCTCGTTTCGCTCGTTGTCCAAAAAGACGACTTGGGGCAAGTGTACAGTGCTGTTAGCGTCCACAATCTTAAGTTCGCACTCGATAAGGCATTGATTATCTTAAGCGTTTCATTCTTTGACCATCGGGTTCAAATTTGCGTTTAAAATTTTCAGAACGAGTCTCCAAAAGGAAACACTAACCAAGGATTATTATTATCTTGAAATGCGTAAATAATACGAGAACTTACTTTCCTTACAAAGCACTTGATTCACGGTTTGCCGATCGGCAAACGAAGCTTTGTAAACAATGAAATATGCTCTGGAATTGCCAAATTTTTACATACGAAGATACTGCAATTTATCATAGGCATATTTTCTTCGAAAATTGGCCTTTCACAAACACCTTCCACGGGTAAAATTTGAAACAAAAGGACAATTAAAATCACGCGCGAGCATCAAGCCACTGCACTTACAGATTTCTTACCATCGCGCGTGACGCGAATCGCGTCGCGCCCGAGGGTGGTAACTTACTTTTGAGGGGTATTGTAGCATGCGACCTACATTTTCGGCAAGCACGTTATCGTCTCGCAAAGACCATGCGATGGTAGAAGCACTAGCCGCCAGCGCCTGAGAGTGGGTAGAACCGCTAGTAGCCTGGTAGGTCTGTAGAAAGCTCAAAAGCTGTTGTGCTAGATCAGAATTACCACGGTTGGTCATGATAAAGTAGAAAACTTTTTGAACGTGTCGCAGGATAGTGATCAGCTCTTCCAGGTTCAAGACAAATTTTTTGACCTTTATTAGAGCAGTTCACTTTTATTTATACCTAATACACCCTGTACATGTTATGTTGTACTTTACGCAAGTGCTCTGGTAAATTTTCGTGCCGCCTAGGAAATTTCTATTTTTAGTTCTCGGAAATGCTATTTCCCAAGTTTTCCATGGAGCAATTTCACAATTCACAACGTATATCAAATATAGAGTCTCTTCAGTTTGAGATAACTGATGGTAAGTTTTTGAATAGGAGAGATTAAAGACTGTCTAAGTAGCCGAATTATTTGTAAAATACGCTTTTCGCCAATAAATACATACGTTTTTTTCAAATGTTTTACGCAATCTTCCATTGTCAGAAATCTATCTACCTATCTCATTTCTGGATGTGCACACTTGCATACCGGTGAAAATGATCGTCACGCCTTTTACCCCTTACAGATTATGGGATAAACAGAGCAACTCCAATATGACCAATAAAACGACGTGTAATGGTCTGGAGAAAGATGCTGTTGTGACAGAGATGTCACAACAACAACAACGTCTAATGTCAAAAAGAAAAAGAGAAGATGATGTACGCGATTGCTACTTGAAAAAGGAGGCAGGAAAAAAGAGACACCCTGGGGCTACGTGACTACGTGAATTTCGTACATTTTTGGATCCTTTGCGAAACCACGGGTTACGAATCCTCTTGAATACACATTGCTGAGGATTTCCTAGCATCTTTTTTTTTTCTTTATAGTACGTTTAAAAGCCTTTCTTTTGCCATTCGAACTACCACTTGGTGCCTTGTAGCCTGCAGAACAGGCCTTATTTTTTTTGCGTACTTTGCCTCTGTTCGCAAAAAAATAACGTCTGCTCTGCAGGCTGGGTGCCTGGTAGAAAATTTACATCAAGGTAGAATTTAATTCATCGCAGCAGTAAATTGACATCAAGGTAAAAATTGTTTCATCACGGTAGTAAATTGATGTTAAGGTTGAATTGTTAAATCCTGGCAGTAAATTGACATCAAGGTAAAAATTATTTCATCACGGTAGTATATTGATGTTAAGGTTGATGTTTCATCACGGTAGTAAATTGACATCAAGGTAGAAATTGCTTCATCGTGGCAGTAAATTGATATCAATGTAGAAATTGTTTCATCATGGTAGTGAATTGATATCAAGGTAGAAATTGCTTCATCACGGCAGTAAACTGATATCAAGGTAGAAATTGCAACATCACAGTAGTGAATTGATATCAAGGTAGAAATTGTTTCTTCACGGTTGTAAATTGATATCAAGGTAGAAATTGTTTCATCACGGTAGTGAATTGATACCAAGGTAGAAATTGCTTCATCACGGCAGTAAATTGATATCAAGGTAGAAATTGCAACATCACGGTAGTGAGTTCATATCAAGGTAGAAATTGCTTCATGCAGCAGTAAATGGATATCAATGTAGAAATTGTTTCATCACGGTAGTGAATTGATATCAAGGTAGAAATTGCTTCATCATGGCAGTAAACTGATATCAAGGTAGAAATTGCAACATCACGGTAGTGAATTGATATCAAGGTAGCAATTGTTTCTTCACGGTAGTAAATTGATATCAAGGTAGAAATTGTTTCATCACGGTAGTGAATTGATACCAAGGTAGAAATTGCTTCATCATGGCAGTAAACTGATATCAAGGTAGAAATTGCAACATCACGGTTGTGAATTGATATCAAGGTAGAAATTGCTTCATCACGGTAGTGAATTGATATTAAGGTAGAAATTGCTTCATCATGGCAGTAAATATTGATATCAAGGTAGAAATTGCAACATCACGGTAGTGAATTGATATCAAGGTAGAAATTGCTTCATGCAGCAGTAAATGGATATCAATGTAGAAATTGTTTCATCACGGTAGTGAATTGATATCAAGGTAGAAATTGCTTCATCACGGCGGTAAACTGATATCAAGGTAGAAATTGCTTCATCACGGCAGTAAACTGATATCAAGGTAGCAATTGTTTCTTCACGGTAGTAAATTGATATCAAGGTAGAAATTGCTTCATCATGGCAGTAAACTGATATCAAGGTAGAAATTGCAACATCACGGTAGTGAATTGATATCAAGGTAGAAATTGCTTCATCACGGTTGTGAATTGATATCAAGGTAGAAATTGCTTCATCACGGTAGTAAATTGATATCAAGGTAGAATTTCTTATAATTTATTACGTTGATATAAAAGTAGATTCTTCCGTCACGGCATAAACATTAAACATCACGCAAGTAAATAATTTTGAAACAAACGGCGCGCTATAGTTTCTTCTTTAATGTATGACGTCTCACGTTTGTCTGTTCCGTCTAATATCAGTGATGATCTCTTTACTAAAGTTAATAAAATACATATGCACAAGACCAGGAGCTCTTCTTCAGGCAACTTTTGTATTAAATTTTCGAGTCTGAGCGTAAATCCCAGATTTGGAGCTAAACTCTGGATTTCCTATTGGAACACTTTTTCGACAACTCCCTAAAAGTGCTTTTAAAAAGCATGTACATGGTTTGCTACTCTCAATAATGGAGTCTGAGGATAGTTATGTTGAAACGCCCATTCTTCTGCATCAAATTGCAAACTTTACATAATTCATGTATACGTTGAATAGCTTCATTAGACTTGTCATTTTGTTTCCATTCTTTTAATCTAATTTTGCTGTGGCTTGTATCGTGACTGTACTGATAATTATTGGTTATTGTTAATGGTTTTAAGTTGTTGTCCTTTGTTATTTATTTTACTTGTTTAAATAATTAGTTGATCAGTTTAACCACAGAATGCGTGTAGCTCCACCCACGGCGATTAGCCTTTGCTATTTGTGGGCGGAGACAGACTGTACCTTTTTGTATCTGTTTTGATTAAAATACTTAAATACTTAAAATACTTAAGATATTACATTACATGACGACAAGCACCCCATGGGGAGACATTTGTCAAAATAGAATTTCCCTTGCCATTCCATCCCGATCAACGGAAAATCACTAGGGACTACGTGAATGATATGGAAGGCGGATTTAATGTCAATCTTAGCCAGAAAACAGCCCTTTCCTAGGGATTTACTAAGTCAAACGGCATCGTCGATAGTTGCATATGTTACTGTGGCTAACTCTGTAGGAATACCATCGTTAACGGATAAGCCCTCTGGGTAAGACAGATGGTGAATTAACCGGAATTCTTCCGGCAACTTTTTGGGAACAATGCCTAATGGAGATACCCTGATAGTTTTAAAAGTCCGTGCATCAAAAGGACCTACAATTTTGCCTGCTGTGAGCTCCTTTGATAATTTATCATTCATACTAGTGGGGTTGTCTATAGCGCTTTTCAGATTTGGGGATCGTATTGTAAATGAAGAACCAAAATACCGTATCGAAAAACAGTGAAGAAAGCCTTGTATAAGATAGTACGAAATTACGATGTTATAACCTTTAAGGTAAAATGCGAACTGGTCGGGCCTTACCGGCCTTGGCCTGCAGCTCAACAGATGTTCGTCCCTGCCTGTCACTCCCAGAGGGCATGTTAGGCGCTGGGCTGCTTAAACAAGGATCAGAATTATCTGGAAAGTTCGTGAGGGTCAATGTCACGCAATGTAATGTTTCAAGAATTTTCTAGAACTGTGAATAGGTTGTGACTCGTAAGTTTAAAAATAGAGTTTAATAATTGTAATAGCTGTAAAAAGTAACTTTTGGATTCTTCTAGACTCTCTTCGGATTCTTATATAAGCGGCTGTCTAGTCAGGTTTTGTGGTTGTGATTCGGGACCTCTTTCCCTGTTTGTGATTTCCAAGTGGTATTGTGTGACAAGTGAAGGGATTTCCCCTGCATTCATGTGTGATTCTGACATTCTGCTGTCAAGACTAGACTTGGTTTCCGTGGAGTGAGATACTGTGAAAGAAGGAGATTTCGTCAAAGAGAAGGACAGTACTTTGCCTTTGGTCAGATAAGCGTAGAGACGTATCCAGTTAATTGTAGTGAAATTGTACTAGGAGTAGTCGCTTGCTCGAGTTAAGTTGTCTCCCGTTGTTTACAGGTAAATAAATTGCATTTCATGAAAATAGCGAGGTTATTATCTTTTTACCGGTAATTAGTTACCGTAGCATAGTGTTCACTGTGGTAGTGCTGCATTGGCTCATGGGATGGACTGCTCCACATTTAACTCATTGAGTCATAAACTGGCCATAACTGGCCGCATGCGATGACCCCTGAATTACCTAAACCGGCCTTTACAAAAACCTCAGAAGATCAGTATCGTCAACAAATAAGTCAATCCGATTGTGCGTTTATATTCCGCAAATGCGAGAATACCGCCAGCAATTTTCTCTGTTGTTTTTCGTGTGTTGTGTAAGTTATCTTTCAGTGAAAGTTTTTGAAAGAGCACTTTTCTACACAATTTGACCTTGTTTGTTCTCCCATGAAACATGATAGTGATCAATTAACTAAATTAATCTTGCGGTTTCGTGTATTTCGACAAGCAGAAAACTCCTGGTGAAATTTTATTTTGGCAGTGGCGTTTGTGCATAATTTTTTGCACTTATATCTTCAAGAAAACAAAGCGATTGGAATAAATTTCAAACAATTTTTATCCATTGAGTGGTTAGATTTAACTGAAAATTGCACAAGGCATATTTTGAGTTATATACTTTTCAAGCGCTTTGTTTAGTTAGCAATCAAAAACTTTCTTGATCCCTTAACGTGCGCTGCTTCGAAAATTCTACCTTTACATTTTCAGTTCAGCCATAGAACCTGTTTTGAATCACGTTTTAGCAATATTTTTACGTCATCTGGATGCAATACGGAAAAAACTGAGAAGAAGCGCCTCTGAGTAAGTAGTTCTGCCTCTGAGGACATTGAAGAACAGGCCGCTATTGCTGAGCTACTTAAAAGAATCTTGCTGATTGAACAACAAGCGGTTGAAAGAGAAGCACGCATAACGTCACTAGAAACTCAACTTGTGAATGCAAACTCGATGATACAGAAATTAAAGAAAAAAACGAGTGACCTGCAAGACTCAATTGAATTCACACAGAAAGACCAAGCAGAAGCCTTCGACCGCATAGCAGAAGGCGAGCAACAACAAGGCAACCAGGATGACGAACTGATTAGACAAGAAATATACAGGCGACATTGGAATATGATCTTTTACAAAGTGCCAGAAACTCGCGATGAAAACTGCACTGGTCTCGTACGGAAGATACTCATCAACAGCCTCAAGATTAAACGTGAAGAAGTAAACCAATTTAAGTTTTGTGTATTGCACCTTCTCGGGAAAACAAAGCCGTGGGCGGCCAAGACCGATCATCGCTCGGTTCACTTGTCGAAGTGATCGCGACAAGGTGTGGAAAATGCGTCGCAACCTCAAAGATTCTGACATACGTATAAGGGGAAGATTTGCCAAAACGAGTCCAGGAGATCAAAAAGAAAATCTTGATTCCTGCCATGAAAAAGGCCAGAAGTTTAGACTCGAGAAATAAAGCTGTTGCAATTGAAGAAAAGTTCCTTCAAAATAGAATTAATGGCCTACTCGCAAAAGCGGAAAAAAACAGAAACAAATCATTTATGAGCTGGACTCAACCAAAGCACGTCTAAACAAGATGATGGTTACAAAACGCGCGGAACGATTCTTAGAAGCCGAACCAGATGGCACAAACAAGGCGAATGCAACAGTGAATTCTTTTATGATCTCGAAAAAAGGAACTATTCAAGAAAGGTTGTCACTAAGTTAAAGCTAAGTGACGGCTCGTACACAACAAATTAATCTGACATCTTTGAACAACAAAAAAATATTCTATGAAAACCTTTATCGCAAGTATCTTATGCACAAAGTGCCTGTGACAACGACGTTTTCTTTAAGTCAAGTGCCGTCCCCACCTTGAACGAGGACGAGCAAACCTTACGCGAAGGACTTATCACAGAAATAGAAGCGCTAAATGCCCTTAAGGATTTCTCCGCAAATAAAACTCCTGGCACAGACGGACTGACTGTAGAATTTTTAAGATATTTCTGGCCTGAACTGAAAACCTCAATTGTTGACAGTTTTAATTACGGGTTTCATAAAGGCTCCCTATCAATTTCACAAAGGCGCGGAATTATTTCCCTCATCCCAAAAAAGATTAAGGATAAGACAATTTTAGAAAATCTTAGACCTATCTCACTGCTAAATGTAGATTATAAAATTCTCACCAAAGTTTTAGCCAAACGCCTTGAAAAAGTTCTTCCCAAATTAATAAATGCTGATCAAACAGGTTATGTAAAAGGGCGTTATATCGGCGAAAACATTAGACTAATACAAGACTTAATGTTCTACACCTACAAAGAAAACCTCCCGGGAGTAGCTACAGTATCTTTCTTGACTTTCGCAAAGCTTTCAGCACCATTGAATGGCACTACTTAAAAAAGGTCCTTACCCACTTAAATTTTGGTCCTAATTTCCTACAATGGTTTAAAAACTCTTCATGCTGACATTACCAGCTGCGTTTTAAGCAACTGACATGCTTCATGTTTTTTTCCTATAAACCGTGGTGTGAGACAAAGTTGCCCACTATCGGGTTTGCTGTTTGTCATCGGCCTTGAACTTCTTGCTAGAGCCATTAAACGTGATAACCTTATTAAAGTAATCACAATCGGAGAAAAGGAAATAAAAATATCTATGTATGCAGACGATGCGAGTGTTTTTGTACGCGACCTCGATTCAGTAATGCATTTACTAAATTTGCTAGAGAAATTTGGTTCTATTTCCGGCTTGCAAATCAACACGTCTAAAACTGAAGCTTTGTGGCTAGGCCTTTGGAAAGACAGACAAGACACTCCCTTCAATTTCAAGTATCCACAAGATCCTATTTGTGCACTAGGCGTTTTCTTCTCATACAACGTGCCTGAAGCAGATAAATTAAACTTCAACAACAAGTTATGTAATATGGGAAAAGTTTTTAATACCTGGAAACGCAGAAAACTTACTCTAATCAGAAGGATTAACATCGTGAAAACTTTAGCGCTGTCGAAACTGATCTTTAACGCTTCTAACCTCTACGTACCACCTTATGTCACCTCATGCCAACAAATTAATTTTTAATTTTATTTGGGAAGGCAAGCCTCCAAAAACTTAAAAAAAGCACAATCATAGGTGAAAAAGTCAATGGTGGTCTTAAGATGATCGACTTTGGCATAATGGAAATTGCCCTTAAAGTCTCATGGATTCAAAGGATTCAACAAAGTTCTGATGCAGGGTGGAAAGCTATACCATAACGCTTGCTCGGAGACCTGGGAGGCCTATCTCACTGCCGTTATGACATAAATTTAATTCAGTTACACAACCTACCTCCTTTTTATCGCTCTGTTCTGTACTGGCAAGACTACAGATCAGATTTTAGTGATAATAATACACAGATTCAGAACGAAATTATTTGGAACAATAGTAACATATTAATAAACAAGAACACAATTTTTTTCAAACAGTGGTACCAAAATGGAGTCATGCCTGCAAGACGTGCTTGATGTTGATATCACCTTTCTTTCCCTCCAAAAATTATGGCAAAAATTGCGGCTGCATATTCCCTTTACCACATTTTATGGACTGATAAATTCTATTTCTGCTAGTTGGAGATGAAAACTTAA
>NC_090892.1:33274253-33276753 GCF_036669925.1 Montipora capricornis
GTAAAAGAGAACAGTTATTCTAACGGTTTCATCAAATCAATGCGGTACATTCCAGTTCAACTCAACCTTTATTTATTCTCTTTGTTTTGCCAAGGGTATTTCATTTTTCTATTTCTTTTCCTTTCTTTTCCTTTCGTTTTTAGAGAACTCAACAAAAAAAAAGCGTCCTTATGAAAAGACGACAAGAAAATGTCCTTGAACTGAACAAGCTAAATCAAGAACACAACAGTGCCATTACGCCAACTTCATGCATGATCTCCATCACACGAGGATTTGCTGGAACTCAGCGTAAGTAAGAAGACTCACAGACACAACTGAGATGCAGGTGGACTTTCCCCTTGTGCAGTTTGTGCCTCTTGGGATTGTGTTATTTGTGATGATTGTGGTGACTGATCGTTGTCCGAAAGGATTAAAGTTGATTGAGAACTAGGTGGACTCTCCTCTTGTTGGGTTTGTGTTTCTTTGGACTGTGTTTGTTGTGATGGTTGTGGTGACTAATCCTCGTCTAAAGAGAAAGAAGTGTTAACATGTCTCTCGGTTATGATAGCACAGCCAAGTTCTCTTCTCACTTTTTGTTTTGTTTTGTCCATTCCTAGATGCAGAACAAGTACATTAAAGCATTCGCCTTGAGAGTGGACAAACCGATTAGAGTAAGTTGCTACACCTGACATACTGCAGAAATGTAAACAATACTTTAAGTAAGAGTGTTCAATTCTATGTACGTTTTAAGCAACTAAAGTCCATTGTGACTCGAGAGAGAAAAAACGACAAGTGAGACACTAGACTAAACGTTTTAACATTTCTTTCTTTTCAACTTATTAAAAATGTTTTTAACTTTCTCATAGCATCTTTTAAGTCCCTCTCTCTCGTATATGTCTCTTAATGCATCTGATTCAAAATGAGTCATTATGGTAGACTGGTCAGGGCAGGACGGGAAGTTCTGGAAGTGATTGGATATTCTATCAGCATCTTCCGTTGACCATTCAGAACGATGAGTCTCTCCTTCTGATCTACATTGAAAGTGGTTCGTCACCCACTCATCCGTAAAGTTTTTAGTGCCTGTTTCCACGGGAGGACCATTATCTGGGAGTTTCCTTGTATTACAGAAGATCACGTGTCTCAAGTGATTCACACACTGTTTAAGTGCCCGCTCAGAGTTCACTAGGTGACACAAGTCCTTTGACAGTGACAGTCTAGTTTTCACCTCTATAATAGTTGGTACTCGAATTGACCCTGTTTCCTCCTCGAAGAGGGTTTCCAGTGATGCATTGTACTGAAGGTCAAGCAAACCCTTGTCGGCCTTGACGTTGGATTCTCACAAAAAAATGCTCAACTTTCGTGTCAAAGGTCGTTTGCACATGCCAGGCGAAAATCTGCATTCGCCTGTGCAGGCTTTTTGTCATAGTGAGTGATGCAGGGCCCACAGCTGACGTCTTGCGTCGTGTGGCAAAGACGGTGTATATGCCGGTTACAGGGTCTGCCTCAGCATGATTGAAGTCATCGAGTAATACGTCTTCAAGAGGCCCGGGTCTTTGGCCATTCTGCTGCAGCAAGCTCGTTAGCAGATAATTGTGCACAATACAGTATTCGTTAATGTCTAGCTCTCTCGTAATGACTTCTTTGCCTGAAGCGCAGGTTCAGTCTCATTTAAGTCTTTTATGTCACTTGGTTTAACCTGGTTGCGTGTTTCATTAAGAACTGTTTTCCAATTATCTGACATGTACTCCTTGCGAATAGTGGAAGGCAGGCTCCCAGCTTGTGGGACACTTTGCCTAGGCCTACCACTGCCTTGTCATCTAGTATAGGAAGCTTGCTATCATCTTTGTTTTGTTCTTCCAGAGCGAAATTTAAAAACTTTTCCAGTGAAGTTAGATAAAAAATCACAGATCCTGCCTTAGTCTTCTTTTTAAGTTTTGGTTTAGCCCACTCGTCCCAGATCTTTGATCCCTTTTCTTGGTACAAGCAGTCAAGCATGTCAGAGTTTGGGTCAATGCTGTGTAGGATAGTAAATACCTGCCTGGTGCGCTGGTAAGCATTTCGCTCACTGAGTGTCAAGGCCCTGCATGTCATCATAAGACGCCCTACACCATCTCTGACGCCTCTTCAATGCTGTTAACTCAGTTTCAAAGATTGCCTTTACACTGTCAGCTTCATGTTCCCAGTCGTCATCCCCTTCTTCTTCTTCTTTCTCCTTGCTATCGTCCTTTTCATCTTGTTCGTCTTTCTCCTGTTCCACACTTTCTTCCTCTAGAGGATCTCATAGTGCACTAATATCTGCAGCATCTCTTTCTCTGCACAACGGGGATTGACTATGTTCAACTTTTTCACTTTGGCTGTGGTCAGTCGTATCCTCTGACAGTGGTTGTTGTTTGGTGATGTCAAAGTCTTAGTCAGAATCTGAAGAAAGCAGGCATCCTTCAGTAAGAATCTGTGGGAGGTTTGAATTGACCGTTTTCTGTTTAGGACATTTTGCCCTAATTTTCTCAATGAAATGAACCTC
>NC_090892.1:33281753-33311753 GCF_036669925.1 Montipora capricornis
ACGCATATGCGTGCAGCTTCTTTGTTCAGTAGGGGTTAAAATTGGATGGTGTTAGTTTCATCAACAACATTTTATACAGCAGTGATGGCATAGGAGTGTGGCAAGAAATGAATACAATATCCTCGATGGCAAGTTTTTAAAGTTTATATTAAATCTGATGATTTTCACAATCACGATTCTCCAACTGAAAAGCAACTTATCTGTAGCCGTTTGTTCTTATGGTATGGAAATTAAAGGCGTTATGATTAAATGAACTGGATTTGCTTCAGAAATCCTTGGCTTTTAGAGAGATTCACATGAAATTTTAAACATGTCTTTAACATCCCCGAGTTGCTTCAACATACTATTTCAAATCATGACTACACTTATTCTTATTCCGTAACAGAGTCAATAGAACTATAAAAACAGCCTCAGCTCAGATAGTCAAGAGATCAACAAACGTGTGTGATCAAGAAAATTTAGCGCCTGAAGACAATTTCTGTAACTTGATGTCAAAAGCATGATCACCCAACAATCAAGAAAAAGAAAAAGCCCAAAACGTTGGATGCTCTTCCGAAGTTACCACATGAATCCCCTCCCAAAAGGAGTCAGCATGTGACAGATTACTCAGCGAGATAAAAGCAAACGTTTGCAAGATGTGGGATCATTTTAAGTGACTTTGGTTTAAGTTCTTATCCTGGATTCCGGATTCCGGATTCCGGTACGACACCCATGGTTATTCATAGCCTCCGAAAGCAATTCGTGGGAAGGGTGGGTATGACTATCCTAAAACTCGATATAAGTCAAACTTAACACTGATTTATTCTTAGAGCACTACTGGTCTGCTGTTATGTTATTCCTTCAGCCCAAGACTATTGGTTTATGGGTGGTGCGTCTCATGCCGCACATTAACCAAACTTTACCGGAAAATCACTAGATGTCACGTGAACTTGAGTATTAAACATTGCGGTTAAAGGAATACGGTTCCCAGCTGCACGGGAAGTTTCCTATGGTACCGATATTCAGTTTGTGTTATTTTGAGGTTACCAGGAAAAGGTGGAGCCAATTTGGCCATTATAAGGGAATATCATCAGTGTTAAAGTGAGCTGACCCATGGGACATGACCGCACTGAATAGTAATCGGATGTACACCAACTGTTGGGTGACACTATTTAGGCGATTTGTGGTAAAATTGGAGGTTCTAAACAACAGCTAAGTCATAAACAGGTAGGAAGTATTGTATATGAATATGCAAATAAGGACGTTTGATGTCAGAAGGTCAAAAACACATGAATCAGATTAACTGTCACGCAGCGCATATACACTTGCCCAGAGAAATTTTTATGTCACTTGAAAGCTTATTGCCTAGAGAGTTAACGGTGCAAATATTGTTAAATTTGGAGCTTTATCGAAAGTAGAAAAACGATGTGGTTTCAGGGTTACCTTCAGTCAAGTAAAACCAGGCGTCTTGAGCTTGAAATTATTTCGGATGCAAGCGGTGATTCTAGTTTCGAAAAAGTCACGCAAACCGGAAGTAGAGATATCACAGAAGAGCTTTTAGGAGGTTTTGAGCTGAAATTTGACGGCAAAGTAAGTGTTAATTTTGACGGGAAAAATGGCGATTTCGACAAGAACTCTTATATTTGCATTTTCTCCCCAAAAAAAATACACGACTTAAAAAACTATACAGTGCATTTAGAGACATAATAGGCTACATCTGGACAAAGTTTGAGCAAAATCCATTTTCGAGCTGTGGCCACCTTTTGTTCGATTTTTGTGGACATGCTCTCTTAAGCTGCAACCGATGTTCTTTGAACCGTTCGTCTGTCTTGAAGCTTTCTTGGACTCTCTTCAGCCAAAGGATTCTTTGCGTTCTGATTTCTTTTGTTGTGAGTGGGCCTTTGTTTTTGTTTGAGAGGTTACTTCGTGCGTTGTGTATGAACTTTCCTATCCAAGCGCACACCCTAAGAGTCTGCCACAGAGTAAACTTGCCAAGGTGTCAAGGTTGTCTTCTTGAACTTGGGCCACTGCAATGAGTAACTCTTGCCTCTGCTTGGCTCTCTGGGGTGGTCTTCGTCTCAATATCTGATGGCCATTTCTGTCTCTTGGGTAACTACTCCAGCACAACTGCACGTTCTCTACGCTTCCACTTCCGGCTCCCTATGTCTGCTGGATTATCTTTAGTGCTCACATGACGCCATTGCATCTCTGGATGTTACTGAATCTTGTGTACTCTATTTGCTACAAATTGCTTATAATTTCCTCCCCCTTTGACCCAGTGCAAGGCAACACTGCTATCTAACCAGCAAACCATCTCTCCCACAGAAAATCCTTCCAACGCTTCTTGAACATTAAAAATTAGATTCATCACCATGTGACCAGACAACAGTTCCAAACGAGGTACAGTTAGGCCTTGCTTTGCCAGTCTGGCTTTGACTATGGGATCAATGCAGCGTTGAGCCAATGCAAAAACTGAAAAAGTTTCTTCATTGAAGTTGAGGAAAACTGAAGAGGTTCTATTTTCATTACGTGGAACAGTATTTGTGACCTTCTGTTAATTGGAATGACACATATCTACAGTACTGTTAGGGAGATTTCCCTTAAAAGAAATTATGTACTGATTTTCGTGAACCATTGTAAAAAAAATTATTAAATTACCAGTCGTAATTCATGAACAGTTTAAACTCATTATATTGTTGCATCTGTTGCTTTTCACAATTTTTACAGTACTCATCATCATATGCGTTTTTCCAAAATTAATGACACCGAAAAATTTGGCCTGATATAACTTATATTTGTGCGATATCTTGTCGTAGGCATCTTCAAGCTAGCATGTAAATGAACATACTTTGTTCCCATGATGTTAAAGCCTTCAAACCGAGTTATGATACTTTTTAAAAAAAGCAAGTGTTTTGCGCGTTTTTGCTTTTGTTCCTGTAATCAACATGGGAACAAGTAAACTGAGCACGTAAAGGAACTTTTGTTCGTCGTTGAAATTTGTTCTTAGGAACCCAAATCTGCTTAACTGGGAACTGGAGTGCCTCGTCGTAGCAATTCGGAACTCAAAGTTCTCATTAGTTTATTGGAAAGCAACTCCATGTTCCGCTTTTGTCTCGTAAGGAACAATAGGTCTTTTTTTGTGCGGTCCGTTTTTCATTTTGTTAACTTTCACAACAAAAGAGAACAGTTGTTCCTGTTTTAATCATTCCCTTAAATCGAAGAAGAACTCGTTGTTCCTAATATTTAACATAAAATCGCATTGTCTTGACAAAAAGGAACAGCTTTTCCGATAAAGCCTGTTCTGCTTTGCGATTGTTCCTATGTAACTGCTATCAGTTCTCATTAGTGTTACTAAGGAAGACAATTGTTGCGAATCATACTGGTCCTTTATATGTTAATTAGGAACACAGTTCCCTTGTAGGCCACGAGAAGTTCTGATTTTATATTTCTTAAACGTTTTCTTTTTTTCTGTTTTTGTTGAAAAATACTCTCTGGTCTTTATGACTAGCTATCTTGGTGTGTTTAGGCAGGCCTGGGCGAATTTGAATAAATCGGATATTTCGTGTTAATATTACATGGTTTGATTCTGAACAATTAGCAAGGTGTCCAAGATTTATTGTTCCTTTTTTTTTGTTTTCAATGCCGGGAAGAAAAAGAAGCATTCGAAAATTGGCAAGTTGAGGCAGGTAGCACAAAAACCCCAACTGATTGGTCTGCAAACCGCCAAGAAACATGCTTAAAATTCAAAGTCGCGGGTAAGTAAATGTTGATGTCCAGATTTAAGATGAGCAAACGAAGAAGTACAGAGACAAATTGATCAAAAGTTCCAAGTGCATCTCCAAAACCGAAGAGGCTTCACTTGGAAGAAGACGATTTGGATGGTTTGTTTCATTGTCCAGTCAAAGATTGTAACCATGATGGATTTGTGTCTCAAAGAGGTTGCAGAAAACACGTTAAGAGAAAACATGGCTGGTTCATTTATTTGGATGAGAAACCCCAACACGTCCCCAATCAAGACGAAAAGAGTCCCAAAACGGAAGAAAACGACACAAGTCCAACCCTCACAGCAAGATCTGTACCTACATTTAATTGCTCAAGTGTAATCGTGGAAGAACTTGTCTTTGCTAACAGGGAGTGGTGGAGGATGCAAGAGTGACCGACCGACAAGCGCAACAAATTGTAAGCAAATGTCTTAAGTTTCTAAAATTCTGTTGTGAGGACGAAGAAGAACTTTCTCTGGACATAATTGACTTTAGTTTGTGCTCACCTAATCTACTCTGTTGATACAATGCTGGACGAATGGAAACTTGGGCACGCGGGGCGCATTGATTGTTTAGACCCAATTGCCGAACTGATGGATTTCAGAAAAGTAAACGGGGCATCCGAGATTGTGTTGAGGGGTTTGTCGTCTACAGAAACCAATCTGAAAAAAGTCTATTGAAATGGTGCGCTCAGCAAAGAATAACGATGGATTTGTCAATCAGGAAATGTAAAAACCCGATGAAAAATATGGCTTCGACTCTCTTTTCCTTACCGACACAAGCATGCAGGTGTTACATGTAGATGGCTACATCGACCATATTCAGCCTAACCTATAACCAACTTGTGACTACGTCTTAGTCACAAGAAATGGCGACCAACACAACAAACTTGGCGAGCTGATAAGCAAATTGGTGTTTGACACGATCGGAAAATACGTTCACCCTACTCGTTAACGACAAATAGTGGAGACGGCTAGCTCCAAGAAACTTAGTAGTAAGGCACAGGTAACAATCTCCGAGGATCAGAAGCACAGTTCTATTGTGGCAAGAGTACATTATCAAAAGCAACGATCCAAAGAGGTGGCAACCAAGGCACACAAATATTTGGAATCACTTTATGGCGAGAAGGGCTCTGAGTTAGAAATGGATCTCCGATCAAGACTTCAGACAAATCGGCGTCCTCGCCTGAAAAACAAGAAAATAACAATATTTTCAATACGCCCACTAAGTTCAAAATCCAGAATGCTCCAAAAACGCCCGATACTTTGAGAGGAAGGAAAATTCTACTATTCACTCCTGAAGAGGATAAATATTTGAAGATGGGACTAGATCGCCATTTGTTCGGAAATTGGACACCTATTCTTAGAGATCCAGATTTTCATTTTCAAAAAGGACGAAAACAGAACTCTCTTTTAAATCGTGCGACCAGAAAATTTAGTTCGAAATGTAATAAACCGTAGCAAAATCAGGTCACCTACATTTACCCTCCATCGCATGAAATTTATTCTTTTAACAATTCGTTTTCTGTGACGTGCATTTAGGAAGTTTAGCAAATTTGTCACGAACGCAGGAAGTGAATACAGCAATTCCAGTTATGACATTTATTCTTACATTTCAGCAGAGACTTGGTGTACATCATACAGTAAGTAATAAATTGCTAAAAATATCTCAGTACTTTGACTCATAACAAGCTCGAATATCACTGTTGGCTTGGCGTAAAGAAGTGCGTTATTCTTTCCTTCTTTGGAATGGGAGTACTTGTCTGGGCTGGCCTTTTTTTGGAATTGCGTCCCTAAACACGTTGGCTCGGGCCTCTTCATGATGTCGATGCTTGTGAGGAGGGAGCGATGAAAATTTCTTCGTCTTGCTGTTCGGACCCATCAAATGGATACAGCATGGGCGCCCATACACTTGTTACGTGTTGTGCTTGTTCTATAGACAGCCACTTCCTCTCCATCGCTCTCTTTCTTCTTTCTTTTATTACCAGTCTCAAAAGACCAGGTAACTGATCTTGCTTAAAGTAATACTTAAGCGCCTCGACGGTGACTCCTATCATGTATTGCAAGGCGCATTTGACGTCCATGTCAGTCGCTTCGTCCTCCTGTTCTTGCTATTGTCGAAGCTCCTTTTCTTTGGCTTACACCCATTCATTCTCGTAGTATTTGGCCCACGTTTGTTCCAACATCTTCTGTTCTTCTTCTTTCTTTTTGGCAAAGTACTGGTCTCTTAAACGCTCAATTGTCGGATGGTAAGGGCCCTGCACCGTCTCAAGGAGGTGAGCATCTTCTTGTTTTATCATGCCGAGGGCGATCCAGTGTTGTCTTTGTTCTTCTAGAGCTCGCTGGGCTTCACTTTCCCTTTCCTTTCTGGCGCGTTTCACTCCAGCAGCGATTAGACCGAGTTGTCTGTTCTTAAGGCTATGGCATGGCTGCAGATCTTGAAGCTTTGAAATTGTCTGACCCATCCTCTTGACTGTGTTGACTCTGTGTCTGAATCTGCTTCCTCTTCTCCCAAGTCTTCAAGTTAGTGTAGGTAGTTAGTCATCTGGAGTGACTGCGACATTGCTGGCCCACACAAGGCAGTCCATTGCGTTGTCTCTCAGTGACTTCTGCACCCCTGGAAATGGAGGAGAGTGGGGGCTTCTAAAATAAAACTTGCGAAGACGGGCCTCTATGGCTGCATTGTGCTGTTCATCAAAATTCATCTCTTCCTGACATGTAATGGACATCAAATGATCGCCGGGTGGGATTTCTTGTATTTTCGATCGTGTGCTGTTAGGCCACCTTGAGTCAAAATTTTCCAGTCGTCTGGATCGAGCAGGTTCACATGGGCTTCGTCCATGAAGATGACTTGTGTGTTCTGGTCCACAAGACTCTTATTAAAAGCCTTCTGTTTCGTGATCATGGCTATGTACCTGGCAACGAGAACATCAACAAGTTTTAAAAAAATGGACACAATCAAAGGGAAAAACAAGATCTCAGTGAAAATGATGATTTTGGGCGAGAATTTCAGTTCAAGGAATCTGACCATCTCCAACAGCTCAAACACTCTGTCGCAACAGCACAAAAACACTTCGAGTTGGCAGATATCAATTCGCACACAAACACCTGGTATTATCAATCAAGTGAGAGACGCTAAAAGATATATGGACAAACTACAGTAAAGACATTCACAAAACAACTAGCAAATACCTTTCAGGAACTATTCGAGTAACTGGCGTGAACAAACTTGTTTTCCCGCTGTTGGGCTCCCCAATCAGGCACATAACTTTTTCTTTATGCTGCTTGATTCCGTGATTAAAGAGGCGCAGGTAGTATTCGCAGAAGTGACTCACATCAGTTGGACTCAAACTGTTTTCCAGAATTTCTTTGAAATGCTTGGCATCTGGCTCTTTATCGTGTGAGTACGGTACAAATGCCCGTGGACTTTCTTTCCCAACTTCAGTTAACGGGTTATGGACAAATGTTCTTCGACTTAGCGAGAAACACCATCCATCTGACACTTCGATTAAGTCGTAATTCACCTTTAACTGGCTGGTTAATTCGCACTCGGCGTCGGCAAGGACAGATTCAAGCTTTTTGAAATTCGTGACAATCATTTCCTTGAGGTGGTCGTTGGTCGCTAGTAGTGAAAGGAACTTTCTGACAGAGCAAGCATGTTCATAGGTAAATTTTGAAGCTTGGTTTTTCTTAAAAACTTCGCCCTTGTGTAACGCATACTTCAGTTTTGACATGGCTCTTTCAATTTTATTCAGTGCTACAACAACAGGGGACTTGGACAAGACCTTTCCAATGGCGCGTTCAGGATTTTCTGCTTCGCTTGGATTACCTATTCCAAAGACGTCCAATACCAAACCAGCTTTAATGAGTGCCGGGATTGCTTTATTTTGCAGTTCTGATGCAAAAATTGGACTCACAACTTGCATTCGGACCACGCGTTCCCTGCCGCGAATTGATGCAACTGGCTCTTCCAAAACCTGGGATTGTAGCGCCTCCAGACAATGCTGAAATGACAAGTCAACTTTTCTTTGCAAGAAAGCGTTATTGTGGTCTTTGACGGTTGTGCACAAAGGAGCCACTGCATTCTCCTCCTTTCCTGTAGTACAGTCTTGTAGTAGCTTAGCCGTTACCTCCATATCTGTTTCCAATAGCGCTGAATGAAGGGGAACTGTAGAAACTCGCAAACCATCCCGGGATTGTAAGGCTATCCAATAGGATACAGCCGGCCAGTACATCTTCTTTTTTCCTTGAGAGTTTGTCGTTTCTTCGTCTCCTTCTTTGTCCTCTTGAGACTCGTTTTCCTTCACCTTCTTCTCAACGACTGCCACTGAAGAAAAGAAAAATGCCACCCCTCTGATTTTCTTCATGGCGTTATCACACTCGTCCCTTTTAGCACATATTTGTAACCACAGGTCGTCAGGGTTTTTTGTCGGTTGGGATGCAACGTAGGTCACCTTTGCTGAGATTAGCGAGCATTTTTCTTGTACGACGGGCAAGATTTTGCTGACAAGAGCACTTTAGATATTCTGCAGAAAGTTCAATCAACGAAACGACGTAAATTAGTACTCTTACTTACATTTTATGTTAAAACTCGACTTCATAAGCTTTTATTCTGAACTCAAGTTTACCTACAGGATACATACCTTACTGTTGAGCTGGCGAGCACAAGCACTTGTCATCACAGCACGAGTTTCAAACTTGCAACTGGTGAGAGCAACTCAGCCTTTTCGCTTTTATAGCATTTTTAGCTATTAGCTGATCTAAATTCTGACACCCTCTTTTGTTTCTTGGAGTATCCATACTATTTGAACGAAATAGCAGTAGTAAAATGTTTCCGGTATTCCATTCATGTGCGCCATTCCATTAATATGTAGCGAATACCTCACTCTGCATAGTAAGGAATTTTTGTCAGCTTGAAAAATTAAAACGGAAACTTTTGTCTGATATCGTATGGCTTAGTACATTTCAAAAGCATCTTGCTTTGAAAGCAATGCAAGAGTATTCTGATAGAGAACGATCATATGGTGCATCCGTGTCTTGGCGTGACTATTTTTCTCGGGAATTGAGTTGTTAATGCCTTTTTAACATTCCCATAATAAGAAGTCAGGTTATATAGTGAATGTATCATACTAGAATGCTGTATTTCAAACTCGTGCAGAAAGCATGCAGTTCAGTGCACCGTGTCAGAAATCAGATCCAATCACAAAAATTCAAAATACCAACTAAAGAGAAAAGTACTAGTATGCCATTAGCAATGGTCAAGAAATATTTACAAGGTGAGAACAATGTAACAATGGATGAAAACTCTTTGAAATGGCATGTTTTATTTCTTTCAAATATTTGGGTAAGCAATGTGTGTTACAGCGAACAAGCATTCCGCGAAGAGAATTGAATACTCTCCTACGAAATATTTGCATAAATATTGAACTAAGTTGAATCAGTACTCAAAGAAAAAGCTATTATTGCTAATGCGATAGGCAGCTTTCCCCTGTGTATCTGTCATATCCATTATGCTTGGAAAAAATTCATTCAACTCCAAATTGTTCTTTACTTTGGGAGGTATTATTCTTTAACCCTAATCATTATGCCGATTAAAGATCTAGAAGTGCTGCCTCCGCGTTCTCGTCACATCCAATCTGCACAAGAAAATTCACGAAACTCGAAAGTGCACTCGAAATTGCACTAAAACATCTCAAATCAGAAACAGTTGCTGACAAAGAAATACTTGCAGTTCATTAGGGAGGTACTATTCCAAAACCGTAATCATAATGCCAGTTGAGGACCTGGAAGTGCTGTCTCCGTGTATCCGTCATATCCACCATACTTTAAGAAATTCATTGAACTCTAAGTTATTTCCTGCAATAAAATATCACAGACAAGACGGAGACACGGAGACGACGGAGACACACTTACAGTTAAAATGGAATAAATCAACTACTACTACTACTACTTCTAGTAATAATAATAATAATATTTTTATTGTTATTAACATTATTATTAATAGTGACGTAATAGTTTATTTATTCCTGTTAGTTAAGCTGTAAGTGTGTCTCTGTATGTCCGTGTCTTTGTTGTGTCTGTGATATTTTTTACTGCCGGAGATAACTTAGAGTTCAATGAATTTCTTAAAGCATGGTGGATATGATGGATACACGGAGACCGCACTTCCAGATCTTTCAATGCCATACTGATTAGGGTGTTTGATTATTACTCCCCTATGTTACTGTAAGTGTGTCTCCGTCGTCTCCGTGTCTCCGTCTTATCTGTAATATTCTTTTACTGCCGGAGATAACTAAGAGGTCAATGAATTTCTTAAAGCACGGTGGATATGACGGATACACGGAGACAGCACTTCCCGATCTATCAATGGCATACTGATTAGGGTGTTTGATTATTACTCCCCTATGTTACTGTAAGTGTGTCTCCGTCTTATCTGTAATATTTTTTTACTGCCGGAGATAACTTAGAGTTCAATGAATTTCTTAAAGCAAGGTGGATATGACGGATACACGGAGACAGCACTTCCAGGTCCTTAACTGGCATAATGATTAGGATCTTTGAATAGTACTATCCTTTTAAGCTGCATTTCTTCGTCATCAACTGTGTTTCCTACTTGTTTGAGGTGTTTTAGTGGAGGGGACAATTTCGAGTACCGTGAATTTCTTCAAGTATAATGGAGATACGGAGAAAGCATTTTTAGATATGACTGAAGGTTTTGAAGATCACTTCGCCATATTACTGTAAGTGCGTCTTTATCTTTTATGATTTTCCCATTAGTTGTTTGAATACTCAACTGGAGATCGATAGGAAACCCTTGGGAGTGACAAGTCATGCTAAAACGAAAATGTGCTCACAGTTGACCAAGTTCACCGAAGTAAAGGACAAGACGCAAAGGTCAGTTAATAAGTATTCCAGAGATGTGAGTGGCTGTCAATTCACACTGTGAATTCATTGCCGGTTGTCGTTTTCATGTATTTGTCTTAATTTTGATTAGCTTTTCAGTTACAAGATATGTTCCTTGAGATAATATTGTATTCATCTCTATTTATCTCATCATGACTCATCTCAATTTGCGTTTTTGGAGGGAAAGTTCACTTTCTGCACATACAGCACTGTGCAAAAGTAATGAGAGCGAATTTCGACGAAATTCGTGCTTTGTTCTCATCGAAATTTCTTAAGATAAAACGAAATTTCGCTCAGGGCTTTGAAAAATCGGAGAAGCGAAATATCAACGAAAATTCGCGCTAAAGGGAACGAAATATCAGCGAAATTTCGCAAAAGTTGAGGAGGTGAATTTTCGAACAAGCGAAATATCAGTGAAAATTCGTGCTCACTGCAACGAAACAGGGGTGAAATTCTGCAAAACCGGTATGCTTGGAGTGATTTTTGGACAAAGCGTTCCCGTACAAGAGAAAATATAATGAAGAACTCGGTCCTATAGTGAGTTGCTAGATCTTTGTTACTTTGTCAATTAATTTTCATTGCCCACAAAAACATAAACATTACACGCAATAATAAAAATAACATACTGTATCCAATCAGCCACTGATCCTGGTAACCCAAATTCCCACGTGTACATAAATGCCCTGACCTGGGTAAAGGAACCAAGAGCAGTTTTGCATAATTTCTTGGCACATTCAAAACTTGTTGAAAGGCCCTTCTTTTGCTAAATCCTCCAAATACACTGTACAAGATTAATAAAAACCTTCGTCCATGTGTAAAGTCCAAAACCTTAGGGACGAATTTTGCCCCGCCAAATGAAATGTTGCCCGAAATTTCGCTTCCCCAGACGAAATTTCGAACGAAATGCCATGGGAAATTTCGCGCATGTGCACGAAATTGCGATAATATCGGAACAATAGTTGCGTTGACTTTTCATCGAAATATCGCCGAAAATTCGCCTCCTTCGAAATATCGCACAATTTCGTCAAATTTCGTCGAAATTCGCCGAAATTCGTCGAAATTCGCTCCCATTACTTTTGCACAGTACTGTATATAACCGCATAAATTGAATTTTAGGGAACCTTGCCGTACACACGCGTGTCCTCCAAACTTTTAGGAAGCGTCATGCTTGACAGGAAATCGTTATGGTGTCATGACCTCCCTGACATTTCTCGTTTTACACTTATTTCTGAGGGGCACAAAATGCTGTATTCTTGGCTTACACTGTCACAGAATCCAGACACAATAAAAAAAACAACTATTCGAAAATAATCAGCGGATAAGTTCAAGAAATTGTGATATTATAAGAGATTGATAAAGAAGACACTTCTCCAAGGTTTTAAATTTATGCGCTTACCCAAAATTCAGATATTTGTCGAAATATTTTTACAGAGCCCAGTATGAAGCAGCCATATTTTGTGTACCTCTGTGGTACACTAACATGGCGACTGGAAAATAGTGTACACATCTGGAACTTACTTTGGCTATGTAGGTGTCTGATTATCTGTATTGAACAAAACAACACATACACAAGCACTTTTCCTAATACTTTAATTTCTGAATGGCTAAAAATCACGAGAGAAGTGTAGACTTTTCGACAAACGCATTCGTAGCTTTATGTCATGCACCGCCATAACTCTGAAATTGAAAATGTGCTGGTTTCAAGACGAAGCAAGTTGGTGAGCTGAGATGTTGTGCGAAAATATAGATTTAGCACCCCTTATGCCTAGTAAATAGAAAACCTTTGGTGTGTCTTTAGTTTTGGATTTTAGAACATGATGATATTGCGTGCAAGCGCGTGGAAATGTTCTACTCGATAGGACATCTTCAAACTCCCACTGAGAACAGATCACGAATTACTTGTTTCAGAAATGAAAAAAAAAAAAAGGAAAAATGAGAGTCACGCATTTTGTTTCAGAGATAAAGCGTGTGGAAAGCTACCTTGAATTTCAAAAATTGGCGCACGTAAAGCAGCATGGTCTCCAGGATTTTAGCTTAAAAAAATCAAAGATGAATCAACGGAGACAAACTACCCTGGCAAAGGCAAATGCCAAACAATGGCCATCTGCCTTATCATTGTTCAACTTACTTAGCGCGCGTTCCATCCATTATGTGCGTGTGAATTTGCGTGCTATAATAGTATCCTAATTAACAATGATTTAGACAAACATATACTGGCAAAAACTAGCGATAAAAGCGTCCGACGTTTCGGCGACATCTTGGCGCCATTGTCAAGGGAAACTAAATTAAATATGCGATCTCAAGAGTAACTAAGAGTCCAGAGTCATTAAATTTGCATGAGTTAGACAAAGACCTTAGCCCGAATTGAGTCTGATTGATTCGGGCTAAGGTCTTTGTCTAACTCATGCAAATTTAATGACTCTGGACTCTTAGTTACTCTTGAGATCGCATATTTAATTTAGTTTCCCTTGACAATGGCGCCAAGATGTCGCCGAAACGTCGGACGCTTTTATCGCTAGTTTTTGCCAGTATATATAATAGTATCATTTAGAAGTAATGGGTCCTATTGTCCCCTGAAAAATTTCAGCTTAGTAGAATTCGACACCTCTCTAATTTGCGATATGTTTTTCTGTTTGGTTTGCCGGGGCTAATTTCAACCAGATTCTGGTTTTTTCTCTGATTGGTCGAGAAACAATACTTGTGGTTTGTGGTTTGCTGTCTTCTGATTAGCTGTCATATTTCAACGAGACTTCCGGCCAGAAGCTGATCAGAAAACCCAGTGGTTCAGACGAATCGAGTTTTTGCAGGGAGGAGTTTTCTTTTGTGTTCGTTGAAGCCCCAACGAATTTCAGTTATAATTCTCTGAAGACAGAGGGTTGTTCAGGTGAAGATGTTTTGGCCGTAAAGTTCTCCCAGCGTGTTTCTAGAAAGCCACAAAGGTGTTAGAATGTTTCAGAACTGTTTACAAAACGAAAACGGCGATATATTTCCTCGCTCGACTCTTGGGTATCTTGTTCTTTATATTATTCTTAGCCTTCTGTAGATCCACTCGGAGAATTTTCATGGAGTCAATCAACAGTTTTTTTAAATTGCTCGCGCGGTCTTGACTTTCACGATAATGATCTCCAGTTCATGACAACGAGTGGAGCAATTAGCAACTTGGAGAACAGAATGCATTGCAAGTTAATGTCACAGAAATAACAGCACAGTTTATTTTTCCCAAGCACCATCTCACTCTGCTCCTGAACACATTTGTTTTTTGTATATATGCAACTGTACAAATTATATTCTGCAGACATTTTTCGCATCTCATGGAAATATAATGATTTGATTTCCGGTGAATCCTGGTTGGCTCGTAAATGACAGTTCAAACACACCTTAGTTCACTTTTAAATTAGGGGCGGCTGGCGGCTGGTCTAATAAATGTTCAGGCGTTATTTTTTTCCTTCACCCTTTAAAAAAAATGCCTGATTGTAGGTTACGATCCATCTGACTCTTTTGACAGTTATTTCAATGCAAACGAGGAATAGGAGCAGCGGTTTTATTCAAATTCTTATGACTCGTAACTTGGGCATAGTTACTGGCAACAATTTGAAGAGCTGAAGTCTTCAGCAAGACAGTGAATCTTCTGCGATCGGAAGTGGCGCAAGCAACAACATAAACGCTGGCAAGCTGAGCGAAAACTACTTGTCCAATTAAGGGCCAAAAATCACCCGTTGTTGTGAAAGAAAACATGTAGGAATATTAAACGCATCAAAACTGATGATTATGTGCCTAATATACCTATGTAATGATGCGAAGATTGCGTTCCAGCAACCAAAAAACTATCGATGGGACGTCAACTTCTGTGAAAGCATATGAGAGTAACCAACGCCATCCCAACTGAAATATTAGATTTATTTTTTATCATTATTATTCCCTATTCACCCCAGAACTAAACAGCATTTATACGCACAAGGACAAATTTTGTTAACATTGGTCATCAGTTCCAGTGTACAAGTTCGGTGCCAAATTTGTCAAGCCGTAAAAATTTCTAAGGTGCCGTGGTCGTTTCTCGAGGCAGGAAATCTTTTTGCAAGCCTCCAGTCAAAACCGTGCCAGATCTGTCAATTTATTTTACGAAAACAATGCTTTAAACTGTTTAGCCGGCCGGGAACACAAGGTGTTAACTATGCATGTGATGCCATTTTGCGGTTGGGAATTTTAAAACGTGGACGCTTTTACCAGATTTGCAATGACAAAAGAGCAAATTGGCAAAGTTGTTGGGGCAAACAAATTTTGTCAAATGGCTGCTTAAGCGAAATTGTATTGAATAGTCACCCTCTATCTAGCGGTCAGTTCTAAAAGTCCAAAAAAACTCCCCTTATTTAAGTAAATGACTGAAGAGGTGACAATCACGTCGTGTTTTCCAAAGTCCAAACCATTGATATTTGCCATCAACAATATCCACCTCACACAAGACCGAACGGTGATTTTTAGACAAGTCTTTTACGGCCTTATCAACTATCACCTCACTTAAATCTCTGCAGAAGAGCGGGACCATTGTTTTTCAAGTGTTGGACTAACAGATTTTTTCTGTTAACCACAGCAAACAAAACGTGTTCAATTTCTTGTGTAATTGACAGTTGTGGTTAACAAATATGTTGGAGTTTATCAAAACAAGATTTTTCGTTAGTTTTGGCGGAGCCGAAAATATATATAATCTGCCCACTGCGGACGCGTACGTGCTATTTATTCGAATACGTAGCAATCACTACATGTGTTGTTGTGAAAATGAGGAACATGACCAAGGTCTCGTAACTAAATCTGGAATGAAGTGAGTTGCTTTCTGATCGTAAATTAGCAAGACACGCCCTGATGTAACTGACATATGTATCTGATGCTCAAAATCGCAAAGGTAAGTAATAGGCATGGAGCAACATATACATTGCTCAATACAAAGCAAAGAGCCATGCACGTGGAAAATATAATTCACGATAAAAACAATATCTGGCCCCTCTTAGAATAGTTTGAAAATCACACTTTTTTCTGGAACTAGCACCACACCGGCTTTCAAATCAGCCAAAGTGATGTGTTGGTCAACGAATATATTCGACCAGAAGGCCGTAAAACAAAATCGGCACCCGTGCGAAAGAACATCCCTAGACCTTGCAGAAAATAAACAGGTTGAAAACAATTGTTTCTTACTTCGAGTAAAATAATCAGAAAGAAGAGATTACAAAAAAACTGCTACTGAACCGCGCTAATTCATGCTGATGGAGATGAGAGGCAAAAAAATCATAAAAACTGGCATCTACTATAAAACTCAGTTCCTCCTAAGTGGACTGGCGATTGTCTTGAATGTCTCCAGTGGGATTTTAAAAGCAGTGACGGCAGTACATTCCATTCAGTTGAAAATAAAAGGTGCAAAAGAAGCACTGATGCCGCACCAGCGCGGTCTTTTTTTAGAACCTTGGAAAAAAATTACCCTGTTAAAGGGTAACAAAATGTAAGAATTACGTTGGATACATGTACGAAACTCGATTGTGAAAATTAGCATTATGTCTGAAAGATCAGATGTCCTTTTAGCGCGGATGATAGCTGCCCATCTCCTCTAAGTTCAGAAACAGTAATTTCTTCAGTGTGGCTTATAAATAGAATACTTTCTGCTGAGATATATGAAATATACGATTTGAAAAATAGAAATTTTGCAGCTTTTCCAAGCACGTTGCTTAATACTTACACTGCATGTTAGATATATAGGCTCATTCAACTAGCTCAAATCTTAAAGTAGTTCGATTCTTACCTTAACCTTGAATCAATGGATAAAGTCCTGATGTCTCTGACAGCCAACCACTCCCACATTCGACGAATCTCTCTCTGACTGTGCTTCATTTGGACAGACACAAAATATGGATGAGTATAACAATCCTGAACAATGTTTAACAAGCAGATGGCTCCTATATAATACGGCCTCGGCCAATAAGCAGCAAAATGTGAATGAACTACACTTACCAAATAACGGCGTTTCCAGATTTTCAGATAACCAGTTGTGAAACGATTCTGCTTTTCTGCGTCCGCGGCAGCAAAAATGAATACATACCAGTTGTACGATACGATGAAGCTTTTCGGCGACTGAGTAGCAAAATGTGATTAAACGTATTACTAAAATCAAATAACGTTTTGAGATTTCCAGATAACCAGTTGTACGATATGATGGCGCTTTTCCGAGACCGGACCAACGGTTAAACAAACAACTGACTGTGGGAAAAAGGGGCGTCGAGGGCAAAGTACAAGTTCACTGACAGCAAAACAGTCAACCATTGTTTGCTGACAAATAAAACTTTAATAAATAACCAAAACTGCCTGTTTTTAAATTGGAAGCATTTTTTCCAGAAGAAAGCTCCGGAGTATCAAGTTGCACGCTTCAGTCAGTTCACAGTAATTTCATTTTAAAGTATTTTCCATCCAGATTTGATTTAAGGAAACCGATATGTAAGCTATTAGTACATGCAAAATAAATTTCCCAGCTATCAATCCGTCGATAAGCAAATTTCCCAGCAAGATTACAACCAGAGCTAAGATTTCCAGCCAGGTCGACATAAGCATGCAGAGCAGATATTCTGCGGAATGGATCCGATGGGTACTCCTGTTTTTTGCGTCATTCATGATGGCACTTAAATAAAAACGTTTTGGGGAAACTTATCTAGTACAATTTTCTGTAAACTATAAAACCCCTTTTTCGATGTATCTTAAATTATACTAGGTAACTTTTTTTGTCATACTCCCTAAGAAGTTAAAGAATTGAGGGACATTTCCAGCAAAGAAATAAAAACGGTAGGCTACCGACTTAGTTTTTTGAGATAATTTTCAAAAACTGAAACCTTTTCGAACCTCGTTAAGACAAATTAAGAAGCTCTGCCATTAATTCAGCACGCAGACAAGGTGTATCTTGATATGACCAGGTGAAATTCGTATTTCCCGCACAAATGTCACAAACTGCACAAATCACTGCGACGGCTCAACTTCCATGACCAGTTGCTCCACTCGCATTACTGTGTGGTTGATCAGGCAGGGCAATCTTGAATCTCTCAAATTTATCCCATTTTGCGGGTTGAAATCTCTCATTTCTTGTAGTCTGGTACATGATGGAGATAATTTCGATTGTGTTGCTTCTTAGATTGTCTGTTATTGGGCAGTGGTATCTGTCATCAAATCATTTTGTCTGTTCCTTGACTGAAAAGATAGCAAGACCCCAGTGGCATTTGTCCGCCATATGCACAGGAAGAAACATAGTATCTACTCTTACCACGTCACAACGCAGGATTATGCTCTCCACCACATTCCTTAAGACAAACCCCGAGGATAGAAACGATGGTAGCAATATGCTGTGGCACGCTTTCTTCAATAGGCTTTTTATCGCAGTACTTCTGTATCAACAAATTCACAATTTCATTGCTCAATTATCCCTCTCCACAAAGGAGAGAAAACTCTTGCAATGTGATTCTGTAGTTTTGATACGAGGTTAGGTCTAAAAGTGCATGAGTAATTTCCTTTTCATACTTTGTATTTGCTAACACAGTCTTCAACCACGTCTTCTCAAAGGCATTTTCTCTTTGTAAACGTTTCAGCTGATGAAATCTCTGTATAATGCGAATACCTTCTAAATCAAAATTTCCATAACAAGGGAATTTCGCGATTGATCCTGTGTTTTCAGACCTCCTCATCTTGCCATCTAACTGCTGGAGAACGGAGAGTGGTAGCAGTTTGTCAACAGCGAGTGGATCACAATTCAGGGCATTAGCACTCTTGCAGACTTCCTAGTTTCCTAATGCATCGTCAACCTCAGGAAACATAGACGTCAAACATCAGCTAAGACGCCAATGTCTATTACCAGATCTTCAGACTTTTCATCTTCAACAACAAGGGCGTGCGCAACATCGGCTGCTTCCTCATTTGCCTTCTTTGTCTTGTTCTCCTTCACCTCAAGGATACCAAATTTGCTAACTGGTTAGCCTTTTACTCTTCTTCACAAACACCGCCTCTCTTGTTTCATCCAGGGATTCAGTCTCTTTTTATCAAATTAGGTGGGGGGGGGGGCATATTTGCTTGCTATTACCCTTAGCCATGGTGATATCCTCTGACTTTTTGATATTTTGATATTTGTACGGCATTTTCTGGATTGAGATTGTGCTTCCTTTTACGTCCAAATTTTGACGTAGATTGAAATTGTACAGGTCTATTAAAGAATGAAGATGGAAGCCACATGTCTTCTTCAGATCCATACCCTTCGAACTGGACTTTGTATTCATGGCAGAGAGTATCTTTCAACAGACGTCTGTCTAATGCGTCTTCAACTTCAAAGAACTCGTCATCGAGTTCACTTCTGCTGTTGTTGCTGTGGTTGTCATCTATCAGAGAGGGCGACGAACCCTTTTCACAGCAGTATGCGGGAACAGTTCCAAGTTTCTCAAGATAGTCTTCGGATGAAGAATGAAGTGTGTACTTGAAATGTTGTCCCAGTATTGGCGTGAGGACTATTTCACCAATGATGCTTGAATTTGTTTTCCAGTTGGTAAGAATAGCGTCGTCCAGATTCCATAAACAACATCTCCTTCATGGTTGTATAGAGAGCATTGAATCTGTTCAGGCACTGTGGTCTTTGTTTGAAAACTTGTGATTTCAGAACCATCCTTTGTTAACTGAATTTCCTTGACCCTGCCAATCTGAAACTTCTTCTTCCTTTTCTGGACAACCTTCAAGGCAACATCGCAATATTTAAATATCTCGTGGTTTTGATTTAAAGGCGCTTTTCCTGGGATAGCTTGAACGTGATATGTACTCCCGTGGCAAAAGAATTTTGATCGCCTGCTTTACATGCATGTATGTCAACCGCCCATTCGCACACTTGCTTATCTTCTAAGCTCTTCAATTCCTCCTTTGTCTGTGTTATCATCTTTATGGTCCTTGACTTTATCTGGACCACATACACCACTTCTTGGTGGAGTATATGTCCGTAGTAATACTGCATCTTCATCTTCACACCCCTTGCCCTCACTTGCCTGGCATACTTTAAAATCTGTCACGTCTTTGGAATTGTTCACAATTTGCTCACACACACTTTTTCCTAGAGTGCTTGTAGATGATGATGCCGTATTGTCTTCCCCCTTCTTCTTCCCCTTCAACCTCACACCCAATATCTTCCTGGTCTCACATGTATCAACATCTGATACGTTAGTAAAGGGCAGACTCTGTTTGTTGTACCCTGGTGGCTTTGCGTAGGTATAAGGGTTATCCCAATGTTATGTTTTCTGGAGTAGATCCACACATTCTGAAGGTAGGTACTTTTCAAAAAGGGCCTGTCCTTTCTTCACTCCTTCTCTATGGACTTCAATCTGTCCTTCTTTGAAATTGACAAAATTGTCAGGATAGGAGTACTGCTTCTTATGTTGACTTTCTTTGAATGCAAAGGCTAACTTCTTCCTTTTATGTGATGTTGTCACTTGAGCTTGAGCAAAAGAAAGGCACTGCCTTACATTAAGATTAAACTGTACTTTAGAACTTCGATCAACCATGTCTCCAAACGTTGGTTGCAAATCGAGAGACTGGAATTCTGTTGCCTTTCCTTACATTTCTCCAATGATTCGCTTTGTGGCTTTCGTGCCCAAATTGTAGGGGGAAGCCCAATCAGGTCCTAATTCCTTGAAATTTAAGAACATGGCCAATTGATGAACAGTGGCTGCAGCAAGAAGTATTTCTGTGGTCTTGTAGCAACCATACGTGATGAACTTGCCACGCTTCGTAGGATTGATTTTAGCCCCTGGCTTTGAATAAAGAGCCATTTTTTTCAGCTCCAGAACTCTGCTCCACAAATTGGAACAAATTGTGGAACACGAAATGGTTCAAAGAAATGATGGACAGCTCTAATGTACAGGCTAGTTGGCTGAGATCCAGGTATATGCTCATCAAGGAGATCAGCGATGCGACCAGAATTCTGGTCTCAAAATAAATTGAAAGCAAGTCTGATGCATTGAAGCCACAATCTAGTCTCAAAACTTGGCAGCGGTGCCTTAGGTCTTCAAGGTGTCGTATCGTTGCTAAACGTTTTGTGTTCCCGTCGTCTTCTCAAAAGGTCAGGTCACGTGTTTCGTATTTTAAATTCTTTGCAAACAATCTTTGCTGGTGATCGTAATCTAAGTAAGCTATGACTGAAAGGTACCAGTACTAAGGCGAAGCAAACATCTCGTCAATACCGAGGCCAAGATAAAGCACTCCATTTTGGATTTCATGTGCTGTTGGCGTCATGAGTTGGACTGCTGCTCTCAAAGGGAAGCCTGCGAATCAGTGGAATAGCCAATCAGGTTCAGTGGTGTTTTGCAAACATTGCCGGTGCTGTCACAACATGCTTTTCTTAACCCTGCCCAATACCTCAAAAGATTCTTTGCGGAGTAACCACGATCAGGGCTTGGCCACATGCAAATTATAACTCTTGGCTTTTTTCAGCACTGTAAGGTTGTGTACAGAGACAGTTTTAGCAAGGTTTTCGTCCTTTATGAGGTTGTCGGTGAACCTCTTCATTGTGTCGAAGTCATCTGAATCGTTCTTGTTTACAACTCTACATGGAATGAAAATGTTTTGAGGCCAGGTGTCAGCATTAGGATCCCATGTCTTTTCGAGATAATACAGACATCTTGCACTGTCAGTAGCTTCGTTGATAGTAGGCCTTCAAAGGTTTCAAAAATTTGGTTTTATCAACGGAGTTGATAATGTAAATTGGTCACCGTACAGAGATTCTAAAAGCTGACATTTCGAGCATTAGCCCTTCGTCAGAGCGAATCGAGGAATTATGGGTTACATGTTGCTTTTATAGTAGAGTAGGAGCTACGCTATTGGTGGTAACATGGCAATGTGAAAAATAGGAATATATTAGTTAAATGAAAAGCGTTCGTTAATACTGTGAGGATTAAGGGTGCCGATTTGGAAGATGAATTTTTGAACCAGATTCTTGCGGCTTTCTGTCGTACCTAGATGTAGGGAAAGGCCGCAGATAGCCATGTGTTTTTCTGGAGTGGTTAGGGAGATTAAAATGACGAGCGACTGGCTTAGATGCATCTTTGTCATTCTTCTCAACATCACGAAGGTGTTCGCGGAATCGGTCACCTAGTCATCTACCTGTCTCGCCAATGTATAATTTATTGCATAACGTACAGGTTATGCAATAAATGACATTTGCGGAGGTACATGTGAAATGATCGGTGATCTTAACAGATCGCTTAGGTCCCGATATCTTGCTAGTGTTAACAATGAAAAGACAAGTTTTGGGATTGCTCATTAGTTTAAAGGTTTCTGCTGCTAAATCGTTCTGGCCGCAGAATGTGGATGAGAGTTGAGTATGGCCCACTTTAAATATGGTAAACAAATTTGGCATGTGATTTTCCCCCTCTCCACTTGAGAAAACTGGGGGAAAACGTCACCTTCAATGGAAAACCCATCGCAATTATCAACCAAAACTTCCAACTCTAATGGGAGGAAAGGAAGCACCAACAAACATCTTATATGGGCATCTTGGTATATTGCTGTGCTTCCACAAGAGGACTGAAGGTTAGCTCTTTCGACATTGAAGTTTGAAGACTGTGGATATGTCGATTTAAGATAGGCTTGAAATGAATTTGGCCAGCCAGGAAGATGAGACGGAAGGAGGTGATTAAGCCTCTTGTGATATTTTTCATACAGGTGTTCTGATGGTGCTTGTCCGCTCCATAACTATCGCCCTCGTTTTTATCACTTATAATATCAGTGTTTTCAGTATTGAATTGGGTGCTTTTCTGGAGGGACACTGTTGATGTAGGCTTGTCCAATATGATGCAATCATGATTGCCCGTCGACAATGCTTGGGTTCTCATCCCGTCCTTCGGATCCAGAGATGCTGCTTGGTCAAAGCTGTCATTGACTGGTAAATAGTAGCTGCCAAGATCATCTAAAAGTAGTGACTGTTCTTCCTTTACACTTCCGCTACGTTCAGAGTGCATGGGAGCATCACTTTGAGGATTTGCTTGAATGCAAGAGGCTGGTGCGGCCTTGTACCTGGTGCCTACAAGTAATTCATAGTTTCATTAGGAAAATAACACAAACAGCGGTGATAAACATTGTATTCCAACGCATTTTTATAAAACTTGACGTTTCGTATGCTAGTCAACACACATTTTCAAAAGTGACCGTTACAATTTTTAAAAATTATATATATATATCGTAAACAATAGGGGTCTGGAACCTAGACTGAGAAAAATGATCTGCAGCAGTACGTGTCTAGACATAATGAAAAGTAATAGCTAAAACAGCAATAACTTCTCGACATTAAATGGGATCACTTTGACATTTTAGCGTCCGGAAAAACTGACTTTCACTGTAAAGTTAAAGAGACTTTGTTCATTCAAGAGCTAAAGCCTTCCCTTAATGTAAATATTAGTAGTGAGAAGTTATTGCTGTTTTAGCTATTACTTTTCATTATGTCTAGACACGTACTGCTGCAGATCATTTTTCTCAGTCTAGGTTCCAGACCCCTATTGTGTACGATATATATGTATAGTTTTTAAAAATTGTAACGGTCACTTTTGAAAATGTGTGTTGACCAGCATACGAAATGTCAAGTTTTATAAAAATGCGTTGGAATACAATGTTTATCACCGCTGTTTGTGTTATTTTCCTAATGAAGCTACGATGGCCTAAGAACAAGAGTTTATATAATTCATAGTTGCTGTCCTTTCCGACCGTGGAATAACGGTTATCGATGTCTGTAGAGAGATCGGATTTGTTGTCCTTTCTATTCTGAGAATGTTGAACTTTAAGGTTTCGGTCACCTGATTCCTTTTTTTTTCAGGAACTTGAAAGCAGAATGTTTTCCTCAGTGTGTGTTAACCATGCGACAAACACACGGTAATGTGTCGAAATGCAGGGTATTTGGATAAAATATTTCCAAGTAGTGAAAAGAAAACTGGTTGGTCATCGTCTGAAATGCCACAACTACCAGTATAATGCAGCCACAGGTCTTGCTTCGAAATTATGTCATCTTGTCTTCCTTCACAGCAGTTTCTTTCCATCCATTGCTGAAGGTCTTCAATGCGAATGATAGATGTGACTTCCGTGACAGCACCAGTTGTCTATTTATCCTGTTGTAAGAAGCAGCGCGACCTCGCTGGAAAACTGATTGGACTTCTGTGTAGCTTACATTTGAAAGCGCTTTCCTAAATAAGCCAGAAAAAGGCATTTTCCTTCCTCCATGTCGATGATCCTAAAAGTGCAAAAACTATCCCATAATGCTTGTTTTGGGACAGTGGCGCTTCTATCGTCTGACTTAGTTGCACAATTATTCAGCCAGCTCTCCACATCTGATATCTAATGAAACAAAAAGCATAAAACAACAGTGCAACATTACATGAATCGCTTGCTAAATATATAAACGTGAAGACCTGTCGCCTGATATGAGTTGTTTCTAGCATTTTTCGGTGCAAAGCAGTTCACCATTAAAAAAAACTTGCATTGTGGGCACAGAATGACTCAAAATTGCTCGCCATCCGTGTGGCTGGTCGCCATATTGGACCAGGCCCTTTTGTAGAAGACTGGGTGCGAATTTATAATGCGTCAAATGACGTTTTTTTAGTCCTTTCCAGAGGGCCCTCTGAGGTTAGAAGCTAAATACCGAGAAGCCATCTTGAAGAGGGATTCAAGACGTTTCGTTTGCTACCAAACACGGGTACGTTTTTTTGTTTTTCTGGACATCACGGCTGTGTTTTTGTGTCCCTTTTTGTTCCGATTCCTCTTATTCGAAAAGGTGTCTTTTGCCTCCATTCATGTCGTCTGTTTCTGTGAAAATGTCTGTATTTTACTTTCACAGCATTAACAGTGGGTCAAATGTTGATAGTATGTTTTTAGTTTTTTGAGAAAGAAGCGTGAGCCCTGAGGGCTCACTGAAGTTTGACTGTGTAATTTTGCAAGTACTGCCAAACAGACCAATTGTTGTGAGATGGCCAGGCGGCCTACGGAGCGTGAGTTTTCTCGCGCGTGATTACAAGTACTAAAAAATAAATAAGCGTAAGCTATAAAATGAATGGCACGAATATATGAAATATGGAAACTTGTTTATCATGTGAGCTTACGCTTTTTATGCTTAAGAACTATTTTTAGCGTAATTGAATATATAGCAATAGTAAACAATTGTGGCTGGTGTATAAACCGTTGTAACTTGTCCCTATACAAGGCCTAGTTTAATTTGGCTGAGTTCAATAGAAGTTCAGCACAGGTCGGATTTATGTAAGCTGCATGTAATTCATATATGAGTAATGTCTGCTGTTGCTTCAACACAGCATAAATTCAACATTTGAATCAGTGCCACATTTCAGTCAGGTACCACGACACATCTTGTGCCATTAATTTCAAATTGTGATACTTATGTGCTCTTACTTTTTATTGCATCTAGTTTACCGGCATGTCAATGCTTGTCCCACTGTATGACCTATGTCTGAAGGAGGTTGGAGATGCTAGCATAGACGTCGATTTTTTGGTCGACGCTGGTGTGTCAATTCTTGTCTCACTGTACGATCGGCGAGGAGAGGCAGATTTACCTGTAGAAGCCTCCCAGATCCTTGATCATTGGCAACATGTACTCATCTGGTGCAAGAAAGCGAAAAAACAGTAGATTCCGAGTGGGATCACTCATGCGTTTGCAGAAGTCTAAGAGGAAATCTATATACTGCTGGTCTCCTTTATTCCTCCCTCTTATCACCCTGCCCCACATTTTCTAGAGATATTCTTACATTCCATGGACAAGGGAGATCTTGGTATACTGGTAATGACAGGATACTGCTTGTTGTTTATCTTACCCCCACTTTCACATTCCCAGGAATACCTCAAACGGATAGTTAGCATCACAATGTTTAGGTAGACAAGGTAGCTAGACAGCTAGAGGAGACCGAAGAAATACGCTGTGAGCTTGAGGCACCATGTAAGAAGAAAGCCAAGCACATGCACCACCCTGAGAAGTCTATAAAGTTAAGACAAAAAATGCCAACAGTGCTAACGTCACGTCACCCCTTAGGAAGAGGAGAGCAGAGTAGTTTGAGGCAGCATGCCAGATCCACGGAGGGAGACATGGAACAAATTGCCGAAACCCAGGAGAAGCTGGCCTTTGCGAAACAACTGTTAATTAAATGTTCTAATGACATACTAGTTAAAGTTTTTTTTAAAAGTCAAAAGATAAAAAGGAAGGTTCTACCTAAAGTTTACAAAGAAAATTAAATTAAGTATGAAGCATCCAATGAAAATATACTGAGAAGCAATGCGGTGTACTATAGTGGAGGAGTAATGGGGAAACGAAAGTACCGTGTAATATATAGGGATAGTAGTTACAAACGATGTAGCTCAAAGGCTGTGCGTATTGCAGTTAGTTCCTGCCCTGTCCAAAGGCTTGTTCCTTACAATAAGCTAATGCCCTTCATCAAGTCTATTGACATTGGTCAACTTCACAGTGTAAGGGAGACCCTTTGTCATGGACTTGATGAAGAAGAAAAAGTGCATGGTATATATCGTGATATCCAACCTTTGTTGTTGTCACTGGCCGATTTTTATCTTTCTTAAAGCAGATATGAGCTGGTTTGGTTTGGAGATGAAGTTAATACCTTTCATGTTTCTCTTGGTGGGGATGGAGCACCATTTGGAAAAGATGACACTGCATTTGCCTGTCTGGTCAGCTTTCAAAATTTAGGGAGAGGCGTTCTCAGCAGTAACGAAAAATTTCTTTTGTTTGGTGGGAATTGTAAGGAGGACTGTGTTGCTGTGTCACATTTTTAAAGAAGATTTTGCATGATATTAGTGATTTAGAGAAGTCCACTTTTACAGTAAATTGCAATGGCACCCCTGTTGATGATTATATGAATTTCTGGTCATGCCTTTTGGGATGAAGACTGCTGGGGCCACTATCCACAAATGATGTCAGATGTCGTTTTGGAGGGGTTTAATTTTGCAGGACGCCTACATTGATGATCTTGAAGTAGACATGCACACTTCCTTTTCACAACATCTCGTCGAGCTTGGCCAGGTTCTGCAGCAATTGCCGGAGTGCAGCCTAAGCGCGCACCCTTCTAAATGTAAGATTGCTATTGAAACAGTAGATTTTGTGGGTCGTCGTGTTCGAAGAGACAAGATTAAACCACGTTTGGCTTTGGTTAAGTCGATAAAAGAGTTTCCTAGATCTGAAACCAAAAGTACTAGTCAGATAAGATCGTTCCGTGGACTTGTCGGCACACGAGGTAAGGGACCTACTAGAATTGAGTGGCCGCAGACACACAAGCAAGCGTTTGAAGATTTAAAGGAGGCTTTGCAAAAAACCCCGGTCTTACGCTCGCCATATTGGGACAAACATTTCATTTTGCAAGTAGACGCGTCCAATAGGGGCTTGGGAGCTATATTGAGCCAAACAAGTAAAGACGGAGAAGAGCATCCAGTGGCTTTTGCCAGTAGAAAGCTTCAGCTAAGAGAGGAAAAGCTATCCACAACAGAAATAATGCTTAGGGATTGTTTGGGCTGTAGAGCTGTTTAGATATTATTTATTTGGCAGAAAATTTAAGCTACAGACAGATCACAATCCTTTAGTTTAGTTAGGGCAGGTGCATAATAAGAACAAAAAATTACTTTGCTGGAGTCTCACCCCTCAAGAATATGACATGCAGGTCGAGCATAAAAGTGGCAAGACCCATGGCAACGTGCACGCCCTTAGCAGAGTTTAGGGCTAAAATTTTGTATCGGTGCTGTTTACTATTCTATCTTTTTCCTCGTTACTCTCCCCAAAAAAATAGACTTGTTAGGGGGGGAGGTGTCACTAAATTTACTTTTTCTCGCTTTTACATTATAATAATATAATAATGCTTTATTTATATAGCGCTAATTCCCTTTAGCCCAATAGCGCTTTACAATAATTACAATCCAAAATAGGAAAATTTACAAGTAGCAATAGGATGGATTTTTACAATTTTCAGGTAAAAACTATATTAAAACTATTTTAAGATCTTAAAAGTATATTTCCAGGTAAAAGACTATATTACATGCTAATCTAAGTTATAACATTTTTTAAAAAGGTATGTTTTCATATAGTTCTTAAAACTTGGTAACGAGCTACTCTGTCTCTATAATGTCGGGGAGAGAGTTCCATAAACTAGGTGCTGCAAAAGAGAAACACCTATGGCCATAACTTGCTAGCTTGATGGGTGGCTTGATGGGTGGTATTTTTAGTAAGTTTTTAGAGGAAGATCTCAGATTCCTAGTTGATGCATAGGGCTCTAATGGTTCAGTAATGTAACTAGGAGCCTGGCCATTAAGCGCTTTATAGGTCAGAAGTAGTATCTTATAGTTAATACGCTGGTTAACTGGAAGCCAGTGCAGCTGCTTTAGGACAAGCGTAATGTGGTCATATTTCTTGGTACGAGTAATAATGCGGGCCGCAGCATTCTGGACATTTTTTAAGCGATCTATTAGAAAGGTGGGTAGCCTATACAATAGTGAGTTGGCGCTATCAAGCTTAGAGGTAATGAATGCGTGAACCAGCTTTTCAGTGTCTGCTGGAGATAAACAGTCTCTTATCTTACTAATGTTCCTGAGGTGGGAAAAACAGGCCTTGCAGGTATTGGTAACATGCTTATCTAATGACGTGTGCGCATCGAAGATAACTCCAATGTTCCTTGCAGTAGGGAATGGCTTGATCCTTTCACCAGACACATTGATGTATTCTATTGATGGGGGTGGGCGGTATCTTGCACTTAGGACCAGTAACTCCGTTTTTCCTCTGTTCAGTTTAAGGTTATTGCTTACCATCCATGAGTCGATTTCGGAAACACACGCTTCTACCTTAGCTATGGAACCGGCTTGTTCAGCGGGAGTGGGCTTAAATGAGAGGCATAGCTGAGTGTCGTCGGCATAGAGATGGTAGTTGAGTCCATGCCATCTAATTATGTCCCCGATGGGCGACGTGTATAGCAAGTACAGGATCAGCCCTAAAACTGATCCCTGGGGAACACCATAGTGGAGTTCTTTCACTTTTGATTTGATTCCATCAATCATCACAAACTGCTTCCAATCTTGAATATAGGATCGGAACCATTTTAGCGCATTTCCTTTCACACCGTAGCGTGGTCGATGGTGTCGAATGCTGCCGAATGCTGCAGACATGTCCAACAGCAGCAGGACAACGCATTTCTGATTGTCTATTTCACAGAGAATGTCATTTTGCACCTTCAAAAGAACAGTCTCTGTGCTGTGAAAGCATTTATACGCTGACTGAAAAGATTCCTCTAGATCATTATCACGTAGGTAATCACTCAATTGACAAGATACTGCTTTTTCAATTATCTTTGATACAACCTTCAGATTTGAGATAGGTCTGAAATTTGGATAATCCTGAGAATCTAGGTTGTCCTTCTTCAACTTCGGTTTAATCATTGCTTCCTTCAGTGTAGCGGGAATATATGCTGATTGGAGCGACATGTTAACCATGTTAGTGAAAATGGGTAGAAGAGTCGACTTGCATTCCTTGAGAATAGATGCTGGTATAGGGTCAAGATCACAAGATTTGTTACCGATTTTGTCCACAAAACGTTCAACCTCTCTTGCTGACATCACTCTGAACTTTGTAATGCATTAATTATATATATTCTCCGTTCGTTTTTATTTCTATCATTCTTCCTGTTCTGTTCACAACTTCCATAGTTCAGTGTTGTTAATTATTCGTATTTCATAACGGTGTTTATGAACTAGTGTTGTTGTACCATTTCTAGTAGGAAAAAAGTCTCACGTTGTAAGCTTAATTAATGTACAGTAATAGTATAAATTCTTGTAACCTTGAGATACGTTTTGGTTGGTGGAGCAGAAAGTTTGCAGTTGAGAAAAGAGCAAGAGCTTTCGAAAGAAGTTGGAAAAGGAAAATATCACTGCTATGAGTTAATAGTAGGAGCCGGCCGGACAATCAACGACAAAACTCCCTTTGTCGGTGGCGGCAAGGAAAGAGAAGAAAAGAGAAGCAACAGTCAGATTGAGAAAGACGCGAGAACTTAGAAGGAGCTGAGAGCCAGACGAGAAGTAGGCACTGACATTTAGAGAAGTCAACATGGAGAACTGGATAGTTGGATTTGCTTATAAAGGACTGAACTGGGTTTGCTGGAAAAGAACTGAACTTATTGTCTGTAAATATTAGAGTAAGACAATTAGTAAATTTATTATTATCGTTAAGTTAAGTTAATAAATAGATAATTATTTATTTATGGTGATAAAAGGTTTTGTGAAGCACTTTAGACTATATATAAGCGATGTAAAAATAGAACGACGTTTCGATGACTCCA
>NC_090892.1:33324253-33329253 GCF_036669925.1 Montipora capricornis
GGGCTTGATTACATTAGCTGGTCAGGTGCCCAGACATTTTAAGATCTCCAAGGTACCGCTCACAAGCTTGGAGAAAAAGGAATGGGTCTTACTTTGGTCAAACGACAAGAAGAAGCGCTGAAGGAGGCAAAACTCTACCTTAAGACGGACTACAAGGTGAGGTTGCCTTCATAAAGTTTTGAATAATAACCTTTGCCCTATGTCAGTTAGTTGGCAGGAAGACGACAACTAGTTTATGCACAAGATGCATTTGATAGCTGTAATGAATATTTGAAGATATTGATTTTTATATCACCATAGGGCCCAACAGAAACACTTTCATAGAGATCAATTCCTCCTACTGAATCAGGCGACGCTCGCCGGTGTGGATGAAGCTATGTGACAGGCAAATGTCACATAAGCCTCAAAGGTTCAACTTTCATTGAACCTTTTTTATGTAGTTTAAATCTATTTAAGCGTATACTCAGTATTTTCGGGTTGGGCCTGACATCCAAACTCTTGATTTTGGATCATAGTGTGTATGGCAGTCAAGTCGGTTATTTACTTGACGGTATCACTAAGATGCTATTGACCAGGGCTGGAAGATATTCTGGTTCTACTTGGCGCTTGATGACTCTTCGTCAATACGTCCGGATTTCAAGTCCAATATTTACATTTTTATGTACTAGGTGCACGTAGCAGAGAGTTCAAGAATCCCAGATCACTGTCGAGTTTACGCTCTCAGTTACCCCAAAGACTCAGATTAACAATCTACTTGCCTACATCATCACGGCGACCGCTGTGGGCAATGCAGTAGGCTTTATTTGACCATAGAGGAGATAGAGAAAGCAATACAGAAGACAGCAATTGCTCCTGAAGTACACGATGAACTGAACTTTTTGACTGAGAAGGCAAAACGAGAAGTAAGTGCCTGGAAAACGCATTTACTACGATCCGTAAACCAGGATCAAGCAAGATTGGACATCCCTCAAGTCCTTGACGGCTCATCTGTTCTCTTAGTTCAAGATTGGGCCTTGAAATTTATACCGAGGAAGTATCGAGAAAGCCAAACAGACTGGTTTGGGAAGCGTGGTATCCCATGGCATGTAACTGTAGCCATGCAGAAGAGGAGTGACGGAAATTGCGAGATGCTAACCCTTGTGTCATGTTTTCAAATCCTGCGCTCAAGATAGCTTTGCTGTTCTGTCTGTAATGTCAGACAACCTCAAAGATCTGAGGGTGGTTATGCCTCAGCTACAGTCTGTCTATTACTGGCAAGACAATGCTGGATGTTACCATTGCGGTAACACAATTGCCCTTGCGCCGATGGTGGGTCCGCTTCACGGCATGACCGTTAAGCGAATGGATTTTTGTGACCTGCAAGGTGGAAAAGGGGCATGCGACAGGAAATCCGCTGCCATCGAGTCTCATATGAAGGTTTATCGAAATTCAGGTAGCAACATAGAAACGGCGGATGAAATGAAGGAGGCTATTATGTCATTTGGAGGAATGCCATCCGTGAGGGTTACATCATGTGGACCTCCCATATCTGCAAGCTTTTCGCACATTAAGCTTGCAGGAGTGAGTTCGATTTCAAATGTAGAGTACAATCAAGAGGGATTGCGCGTTTGCAGAGCTTACAAAATTGGCTCCGGAAAACTGATTCTGTGGAAGAAACTAACGGTGCTAAGAAGTTCCATGCTTAACTGAAGTGAACAATGACGATATAACGGGGGATTTCTTGTCTGTAAAATCCAAACGAAAAGAAAAGTTTCTCGGAGAGAAGGCTGAAGATGAAGACACCAGTGAAAGGTCGGAAACCAAAGAGTTGAAAACAGAACAACCAGATGTCCGCCTGTTTTCGTGTCCAAAACAGGGATGCGTAAAACAATACCAACGTTACTCGTATCTGCAACAGCATTTGCACTCCGGAGAACATACGTTTGTACTTGAACGGGAACCTCTTTTAGACCGAGCAATTTTTGGCTATGCCGAGAGACTGGAGGTGCAGAACGTTGGAGTTCCAACTGTACAGTGTACCCAAGATGAGATTCCAGTGCAACCTGCTTTATCAATGGGCTAGGCATTGAAGTCTTCTCAGACACGAAGGACTCGTTTCAATGCCAGACAAAAAGAATACCTGATGGCAAAGTTCAACATTGGCGAGACAACAGGATGCAAAGCTGATGCAGTTGTTGTTGCAAGGGATATGATGAACGCCAGAGATACTGATGGAGAACGTTTATTCAGTAGGGATGAGTTCCTAAGCAGCCAACAAATAACTAGCTTTTTCAGTCGCCTAGCAGCAAAGAAGAGCTTATCTGATGTCACAGACGACAACGATGATGATGTTAACGAGGCTGCAGTCATTGAGAGTGCTCTGGAAGACCTTAGTAATGAAGTGCTGGGGGAAGTTGCATTGCAGCATCCTATTGTGACTGTCATAACATCTGCGCCCTTGCCAAGCATGGCAAGCTGAAAAAACTCAAAAGATAAGAAATTTACCCTAACGATAATGTGTTTGCACTGTTTTAAGTGTCTTATCACTCTTCGTAGTGCATTTACCCTACATTTAGTTGCATTTCCTCTAAAAATATGTTTGTCTCCTAAAAAAGAATAATACCCTGAAAAAAGGGAACATCCTTCTTTTTAGTTTAATATGTACTAATTTAAGTGTCCACAAAATTCCCTTACACTGTTTCTTAGTGTTAAAATATAATTTAAGTGATTGTGTTTAACACCAGTTGCTTGACCCTAAAATAAGTTTTTATTCTCTTTATAAAGCTTTGTCACCCTCAACCTGGGCAATGTTTTTAAGAGTACATTCTTAACAAGACAACCTTAATAATTCACTGTACAAGCTAGTGAATAAGTTACAGTGTTGCCATAATGCATCCTTACAACTTATAATCTTTACTTTTAATCTCTTACTATCAACAATATTATATTATTTATGTTTCCGTAACAGAACAAAACTTTGGTTGACAGAAAATTGAAAGAACTGAACTAAACACAACATGTTAACAACAATAATATTAAATATTGCAACACAAGTAACAGATGCTTCGTCATCCAACTGATAGCTAGGACACTAGTCTTTGAGGTCAAAAAGGTCACATTTTAATTTGATATAATCACTGCCATTAAAAGAATAAACAGGCAATGGAGTATATGTAAGAAGCATATCTGGTGTCACTGACACAATCCCAGATGCTTGGGGCGTACTTCATATGCTCTAAGGGAGTCATTAAACCCAACTGTCTCCAAAAATATTATATCAAACACAACAAAAGAAATATTCAGTTCCAGTATACCACACACTTTTCCAAACATTGGGATTTCTTCATCATCAAACTTCACAGCCAGATAACATTCATCCACAAGATACTTAGTGCCATGAAGAATTATCCATTTGGAAGATTCAACATTATTTATGCTGTCTTTTTCAATTGAGAGAGTTGACGAAATCCTTTGCTAGACAGTTCTTCTCCTTGAAGATGCCGTACAGGTCCATACTTATTTTCCTTAAAGACTGAATTACGGCTGATGGCAGCTAGTTTTTGCTGATGGCGGCATAATGATAAACATAAGTTCTTAAAATTCATAATTTTCTGAAGCTGTTTGAATTACTGGTGTTTTGCTTCAAACCGCATTGCCCATAAATTAATTAGAGGACCCAGAAGAAGGATAACTTTAGGGAAATGGATTAGGTAATGTTGTTGTGGTTGGTCTGGGAATAGCTCCTTAAATAGTGTTAAGTAGGCCCTAACTGCTTCTTTAAGTTTTGCAATGGTTTCAAGGCCAATAACTGAAGCAAAAGAAATGTCACTTATTTCAGCCAATAAAGTGTACAGCTCCCAGTGATCATCATCATTAAGGTCAACATTTTCCCCAACTATAAAAGGAAAAATTTGAAAGAGTAAATGTGCTTTGGCTGCATCTTGGTTTAGACGTGTTGAAGAACTGCGGAGATCTTGCTGCCGTATTAAATTAGGTTTATCTTTTTCCTCCATGTAACCAAATAAAAAATTCTTAATGCCATTGTTGATTTCAATGAGAGTAGTCTGTTTGGTGTTTATGAAGTGCTTTATCAAAGCTACATAGGCAACCAAAGCTGCATTGATGCGAATGAGGTTTCCATTCTTCAAATGAATTGGATATCCACCTACTGTACTGAGCTTATGTATATCCTCCAGTAAAGGTTGAAGAATTGAATCAAATCCATATGTTGCCACATCTACACTTTTGGCCACTGCATACAAATTGATTGCACTTAAAACACTCCGATATATTTTTGGCAAGTTACCTATAATCTAATAAAACATAAGTAGCTTGAATTTTTTCACCCTTGTGCCAACAGCGTTACACAGTTCAATCTCATCGCTGTAGAGGATAATTTGAAGTGTGTTAGTGCCATCACTCGAAAACATCGGATGGTTTGACAGAACTGCACCGTCTTGGATGTATTCAAATTTACCATGAGAATTCTTGCACTTCCCTTCCAACAATGTCTTTCTCAATTCATCATTTGATAACATAGCCACTAAATTTTGGATGAGAGGAATGTAACAAAAGGAGTGTGTTTTAAACAACTGCCGTCTTGTTTTCCTACCTCCTTGTGATGAAAGTGTTGTTCCCAATGTCTTTTGAACAGGCTCCTGACGTAAATAAAAACATAAGAAATAACTCAGTCTCCTGCTTACAAAATTTATTGATTTTAAGCATTAATTTTAATATAGAAGTGCTTAAATAACATACAATATATTCCCAAACTCTGCTCTAATGCAGGTTGTGTAGGACATCCTGCATTAAACATATCAGTACAATGCATAACAATTTAAGCCAGAGACCAGTGCAGGGCAACCAATTGACCCAACTGAGGTGATCCAACCGTGTATGCTCACAAGCAACCTGCAAATTTACATACCACAACATGGAAGTGTTTCTTGAAAAATTGATCCCGTAACCAGTCACTATGGCAATCTTGAAATAGACCATCATCAGTTATGTCAAAACAGTCA
>NC_090892.1:33336753-33346753 GCF_036669925.1 Montipora capricornis
GTAGTTAACAGCTACCATGAAGCCATACAACCATACTTGGTTTTTGCAAACTCAATGTAACTTAAAATCAGGCACAGGTATTAGCATCCCTCAAGCTGATGTGCTCAATGCAAAATTTGAGATTAAAATTTTCTTGAAGAAATTGTGTTACATATACTAAAATTAGACCTGCATGGTTGAGGTTCCTTGAAGGTCTATAGATTGCAGTACAAAAACTATAGTGGGTTATTGGTAAATTACATTATTGCATACACTTGATTGCCCATCTTTGGGAAGGAACTAATTTGCAGTGCATCTGTTGTTGCTACATGTATATGGCTAATGTGATTGACATAGTCCTCAATTTTACAGAAAGATTATAAGTCTGTAAGGAAAATTATTGTGATGGATGTATTGAATGTTGATGTGTCGGGTTTTTAATTCCCATTTTGTAAAAGGAGCTTTGCAATGCTGGAATATTAGTTTGTTGATGTTGTTTATGCACGCCTCCCAAGTGCAGCCCTAAATTAATTGGAAGGGTCTCGAGAGTGCATAAAGGTTAATAATATTGCTTTTATTGTTGACATAATTGTATGAAAACAACCTTAATATTACTCCTTGTAAAAATAATTAAGTTGGAAAATAAAAACATGTTTGAGTCTCAGTTGTTTCTTGAACTTCTTTCAGTTGCATAAAAAAGTGCAAACCTTGTCCCCATAACATAATTGTTTTGGTCCATTTATTGCATAAGTGTATATTAATTTTACCCCTTAAAACTAGTGAAAGAACCAATTTCTTTAGTATTCCATCATCCTCCCAAAATTTATTTCCTTAAACAATGTTTTCTGCACTAAGAAAAGTGTTTTTTTTATTCTCTGAAAATAATATTTTAACCCTCATAATAGAGCAAATAACACTTAGTTTAGTGTTTCGTTTTCCTCACAAAATTGATTTTTCTCCCTAAAATAAACATCGTTGCACTTTAAAGTACTGTAATTATCTTACGCAAGGGTACTTCTTCACTTAATATTGAGCTTACAACACTTGATTTAGTACATATTGGGGTTTAAAAAAGGGTAGCTACTTCCCTACTTTTTGTGTTGGAAACCCTAACATTGGAATTTCTTGCTCTTAGCTTAGGCTTGTCACACTGGAATTAAGTAAAATAAACTCTTAGCCCACGGACACTGAGTTTAAGAGCTTTTCTCTTAAATTTCAAGAGTCTTTCACTAAAAGTAGGGAACTACTTTTTGCAGTGAATGCTCAAGAGAATGTGCGAGCAGTTTGGACTTGACGTTGGTGAGATAAAAGTGAGGCTGAAAAGGCCTTACATCGAGAAATTGTCTGCGTTCTGTAGCAGCTGCTCATGTCAGGATTAATAAGTTGACTGATACTTGCGTGTGTCATCCTTTGCTCCTGAAGGTGGTGCTCATTGTCACCTGTGGGGAAAATCACTAAACATGTCCACATCTTTGTTAGAGAATAGCCCTTTTCACGGTTAGTTTTTCTCATTTGCATTACAATGTTTTGCATGTATGTGAGGTTTTTTTAAACTGACAAGGCAAATTAGATGGCAATGCTTGTTACTAAAACGTGACATCACTTAGTGACGTCACAAAATTAGTTTTCTAAAATAGGGGAAGGTTATATAACATATTTGTGGAACACAGCAATCACAACCATATTCATATTTTTCGTTCAGGTAACAAGGCTACTTCATAATGAGTACCAAGTATGTAAGAGATTGATAACCAAAGGAAGTTCTGTTAATTTCAGTTATTACTCCACATTTCGTAGAAACGATTTTATTCGTTGGTAATCGATTATAGGTCACGTGACATTGGTTGGTTTGCAGGCTTCATATTGTTGAGGATACCGAGATCATGCCGCGTTCCAGTTTTCAGCAAGATTAAAGAACAACCCTGTCAAAAAGGAAATATGTCATTTAAGCCAGTGAACCGACGAGTAAGGAGCAGCGCAGCTAGAGTAGTCCGGATACCATTGATAGGTCGTATGATATTGGTGTGACAATATTCTTTGTTTGCACGTGACGTCGGCATAAATTTAAAAACCGGAAGTCGGCCGGCCATGTTGGGGGATAACCACGCACGTGCTTTGCAGAAGCCTGTATCGTTTCACAGTCGGTTTCCCTTATTAATATGCCACATCTTTGTGCTGTGTTTGATTGTAGCCACAATTCGAAAAGAGAGAAAGGAAAATTTCAATTTTTTCGATTTCCTTCTTAATAACAAAGAGGTCAAAATTACTGAATGCTGATTGGTCAATGAAGAGGCTATTTTTTCTTAATTTTGCTTGAGAAGAGGGCAAAATTACTCGCTTATGATTGGCTGTCAGGTTGCCTAGCAACAGGTTATGCTATCGAAAAGTTGTTGCCGAAAATTTTCTGTAACAATGGCGTCTCGTTTCGAGATAGTCGACGAGGAATATATCGAAGAATTAAAAGACAAGAGCGAAAACGAAAACACGAAGAAAAGCACGGAGTATTGGAAGAACGTTTTCAAAAAGTGGGTGAATGAAAGAACCTTCCAAGCAAATTTAGAAGATTACGAGAGTGATGTCCTCGACCAAACACCATCGCAGTTTTATGCCGAGTTTTTTTATATTTTTTTATTTTTTTATTATTATTTTTTTTATTTATTTATAATATTTACAGGACGAACACTTACACTACTTACAATACTTATATTATACTTACATACATATATATTGCACTGCTCATACTTACAGTATTTATACAAGCAAGCAGGACAAACACTTACACTACTTACAATACTAGCATTATAATTTTTTGTATTAATAATTACAAATCGCTTCCTCTACTTACACGACTGTACTTACATTATTTACATTAGAATACTTGCGCTATTTACAAAACAATATTTTCACCACTGTACTTACCAATATGATACTTAAGTTACTTGCAAAACAATTTTTACACTACTCACAATGCAGTGATTACACTACGACAGATTAGGTGACAGCACCCATTTAAATAGTTTTATGCCGAGTTACGAAAAGAAAACGGGGATGACTATGAGCCCGACAGCCTAAAAGTAATGCAGGCATCGCTGGAGAGACATCTAAAATCAAAAGCCTATCCAAAGTCAATCATCCGAGATAGGGAGTTTCTTAACTCCAGAAAAGTCCTGGAAGGGAAGGCCAGGAAACTGCGAGAGCAGGGCAAAGGAAAGCGACCAAACCGATCCAGAAGTTTGACAAAAGAAGAGGAAGAAGTCCTCTGGCAGAACGGCCAGCTTGGAGGAGGAACTCCGCGAGCTCTACTTAACACAATGTGGTGGCTGCTCACTCAGCACTTTGGCCTACGAGGGCGACAAGAACACCACCAGATGAAAGTTGAGGATTTCACTTTGCAACGCGACGACGACGGAAACGAATTTGTAACTTTTGCCGAAGGTCCAACCAAGACGAGACAGGGAGGACTTTACGTGAAAACCAGACTAGTCACCCCCAAAATGTTTGCCACAGGGAATGAGGAAAGGTGTCCCGTCATGTTGTTCAAACGGTATCTGGGGAAGCGACCAAGCGAAATGAAAGAAAGCGGTCCGTTTTACCTCACTGTCGTCAACAAGCCAGTTTCAAGCATTTGGTACAAGAAAACCCCAATGGGAAAGAACACCATAAACAGAATCATGAAAAGCATGAAAAAGAACTCACCGCTGAAGGATCTGTGTCCCGAGAAGAATTTGACCAACCATAGTGCACGAAAAACCGTCGTGAAGAAGCTGAAAAGTTCTGGTATCTCGAAGTGTGAAATAAAGAATATCACAGGCCACGCATCTGCCAGCGTGCTTGACGATTACGACTCAGGAGACAAACGAGAGCAGCACATTATTTCACGAGCCATTGACAACAGTGGTCCCGTTCCTTCAAGAGGTGCTCTAAGTCAACTTTATCCTGCAAATTCCACTGCATCTTCGTGCGCTCCCGGCCATGTTTACAATTTTACTCAGTGCAGCGTCACCTTGAACATCGCCGGGAATGATGCCGTTCAGAAGAGCACAAGCGATATAAGGCGAGGATACAAGCGTATCTTCATCGAAGAATCAGATTCAGAGTGATCTGAATGCATCTTGAACGTTTTAACTTTGTTTAAAAAAGCACTAACTTTATATTTTCAAAGTTGAAAGTTTGTTAGCAGGCCTGGTTGTCAATGTCCTGGTATCTTTGTGGGAAAATAAAATTTCATTCAGCTTATTCGTGCGTTTGTGGCGTTTGATTCTGTGTCAACTTTAAATGGCTTCCTGTGACTGATTAGTCAAGATTAGTCAAGAGCGCATTCAGAAATTCAGTAATTTTGCCCTCTTTGTTATGAACAAGTAATCGCATGGGTCCTCGTAAAATTAAGGATTAATATCACTTGTGTTTTCAGAAATTGCTGAAATTGCCCTCGTCGCTTCGCGACTCGGGCAATTTCAGCAATTTCTGAAAACACGCGTGATATTAATCCTTAATTTTACTCGGCCCCATGCGATTACCTATACATATTGTTGCATCAGGGAGAGAATACGAAAAAATTAAGTGAAGAGCGGCGAAGGCAATAACTGGCGAACATTAATCGAGCCGATCTTGATGATGCAAAGGCTGATCATAGTCGGGTTTGCAGCAATCATTTCATCTCAGGTAATACAATGAACTAAAACTAGAAAGATATTTGCAATTTGCCCGTTGGGAATAAAACATTTGCCGGCAATAATGTCTTTTTTTTTTTCTTACGCCCCTTGTTAGGTTCCCCGTCAGCACTGTACGATAAAATAAACCGAGACTGGGCTCCAACGCAAAACATTGGACATGACAAAATAAAGAATTCGAAAATTGCTTCTGATCGCAATGCAAGAGCTAAGGAACGCGGCATTATAATAAAAAGGGCAAAAGTGGCGGCACAAACACACTGTATTTAAGAGCCATGTGATGTTGAACAGAATGAAGAACCGGAGGAAGAAACCACCGAACAACCGCATGGTACACAAATAAATAACATACATCACAAACTTTTTTGTTACAATATATTAATTTTTTACTGAGATAAAAAAGATGACAACTATAGCCTTTTTCATATTAAAAATAAATTATTTTAGACTGGAAACCGTACTTAATTATGAAGACAAATATGAACGCATAAGATACACATATAAAACTTAATCATTACGTTTTATATGTGAATCTCTGAGGGGAGCGGCTCCCCTCAAAAATTACACAATCTTTGCAAACTTTAAAGAGAGCTGAGAAATGTCAGTAGTTTATAGCAATTCTATAAAACTCAACAATCTGTCCAATTACACAGATCCCTTTCCTGACACAGACAATGAGAAAGGCTGTCATGCCACAGTTACCACATGTGATGCAGAAAGCCAGACAACCCTCACAATGGAGGACATGGAGAAAGAGGCACAATTTATGCAAAACTGTACATTAGAGCTTCACCAGTTAAAGTTGCAACTATTAAATGTTCAGATTCCTGAACGGGCATTTCGTGAAAACGATGACAAACCCAAGTTTTATACTGGTATTGCCAATTTTGTTTTGTTAACTCATGTCTTTAATTTAGTTGCTAAACATATCAAGCATACATCTAAAAATGTTCTCTCTCCATTTTTAGAGTTATTATCACATTAATGAAGATTAAGCTGAACTGCCCGTTTCAAGACTTAGCGTACCGTTTTGGGATTTCTGTTTCAACTGTAAGCAGGATATTTGACAAGTGGATTGATATCATGAGTACACGCTTACAATTTCTTATACTGTGGCCACAGAGAGAAGAGCTAATAAAAACAATGCCACTAGTCTTCAAACAGAACTTTGGAAATAAAGTAGCTGTAATAATTGATTGCTTTGAGGTGTTTATAGAGAGGCCATCAAGCTTGATTGCTCGAGCAATGACATGGTCAAATTACAAACACCACAACACAGTTAAATTTCTTATTGGAATCACCCTTCAACGACTCATATCCTTTATATCTAAAGCATAGGGGGGAAGGGTAAGTGAGAAACACGTTACTGAAAACAGTGGTGTGCTAAGGAAGCTGCTACCAGGGGACATTGTTGTAGCAGATAGAGGTTTTGACATTGAAGAGAGTGTTGGATTTTACCAGGCAAAACTTTATATACCAGCCTTCGCTAAGGGTTAAACTGCACAGGAAGTGGAAGAAACAAGAAAAATTGCAAATGTAAGGATCCAGGTAGAACGTGTAATCGGTCTAGTTCGCAGAAAGTATGTCATCCTGCAAAGCATATTACCCACAGAGTTGGTGAAGGCAAAACCAGGTGAGTCTGTAGCTCCTATTGACAAAATAGCTCGAGTGTGCTGTGCACTCACCAATTTGTCAGAGTCGATTGTCCCATTTGATTGAGGTGAACTTACAACCAATTTCATTCCAGGCCTTTAAGATGTAGTTAAGGCAAGCCATAATTTGTTCTTCAATGTCTTCAGTAATTCTTACGTTGACAAATTGTTAAAACACAACCTTAAGGTGCACCATACTCTGCTAGCAGAGTCTCTTTTGATCTTCCTAGATAAGTCGGGAAGAGGAAAGTAGACTCTGCCAGCCGGCTCGACATTTCGTGTTGAGCATGCGTTAAAAATTCAAACATATTCGGGAGTCAGTCACGCATGACTAGTAACCGCAAAACCACAAAACCAAAACAAACAGTAGGGATATTTTTGAACAACTCTGGCAAACACACGACAACCAAGGAATCATTTCCTTCGAAACTCAAGATAGTTTAAGTTTTTAAATTGCCATTTCAGTTTTTACTGAAAAAATAAATAGGTTTCTCAATTCTGGCAAACTAGTTTCTGTAACCGACATACGGAGGAAATACTCATGGGAATTTAGACAGTTAAAAATTGTCACGCTGTTGTAAATTTAAAAAATATTGACGACGCGTGGCGATTGATCATGCGCAAAAATTAACCCAAAGTAATGTTTTTTGTGTTGGTGGTACAATTAAATAAACTTAAAGTGGTACTATGATCAAAAAATCATTTCCTTTTATCTTCATATTTTGAAAGCGTGTTCGCTTAACACCTAACTGGCAAAATTTTGAGCTTTGAGTTTTATCCAAAGGCTGTTTATTTTGAGTGTAAGTTTTGGATTTCATGGTCCGCCATTACTCACGTTCAAAACTGGCCGATTGGACCTCAGAGGGTTGGATCTAGAGAAAATGACGTCATTTACTCACTAGCTTAAAATTTCAGCGTGTAAACGCAATTTATTATATATGCAAAACACGGGTTGAAAAGTCTGAAAGCCCGAAACTCCCGTGCAGCATATTAATTAGGCTGCGTACACACGCATTGCATTCTTAAACTAGTGAGTGTTTGACGTTATTTTCTCCTCGACCCAGCTCTCTCAAGATTTTAAAGTTAGTAATGGCGGACCAATAAATAAAAAAATTCCAGCTAAAATAAACAGGTGTCTTTTTAAAATCAGAACTTAAAACTTGGGTGAGTTAGTGTTCAGTTAACATAGTTTTGAAATCCAAAGGAAAAACAAAATTTTTTTTGGTTGGTCGTAGTACCACTTTAACATTTTAATTATGATTGCCCAGTCAAGTTTGTCTATTGACACTCGTCACGTGTAACCTCAAGCGATATTTGTTGACACTGCTGCAGCAATTCTATGTAATCCAACTGAATACACTCTTCTTTAAATACGCTATTGGGCAAGGGCTTCGGTACATTATCAATTTCTTTACAAGTATACTGCTCATTAAATGGTGTGATAAGGGACAAACCAGAAATACTTGTTAAAAAACTTTTCTGCTCTTCTGAGGTTGGAGCAGGTGTCCTGGTATTTTTGATCCCAGGGTTTGATCTAGTAGCCATAGGAGTAACCTGTTTCTCCACCATCAATTCATGCTTCTTTTTAGCAGATGTAAAATCTATCTCACTAACAGGTAAGTAGGGGATTTCGCTAACATGACTTGGAAGAAGCCATTTGTTCTTTTCGTGTGTGCATATGGTAGCATCTCTAATTCTAACACCAGCCTCCACGGCAAAAAGCACTGCCCCCACAAGGGAACACCCTTCACGTAATCCTGCCATGTAATCACAATGGGCAGCAATAACAGTTCCACATTTTTCTGCCAGAAACCATGTTCTAAGTGGGGTGTCCCGGGCTCTCTGTGAGTGATTCACCTGTTGAGGGTAGACAATAAGTTCTTAATTTTAAATGAAGAAAATTAATATCCCTTGAAAAATGCAATATCACTCGACAAAAATGTGAGCACTATAAGCTTAAGTGATATTTCGTGTCAAGATCAACTGTTAAAACAAGAGCATTATCTGAGGTTGATAAAAAAAATGAGTCCTTTGTTTTGCTCTGATCTGTTTGCTTCTCTCGATCAGAAATCATGAGAAAAAAAAAGCATTTACTTACCCTGGCGAACGCAACAACTTTATCGGCATCAACAGATCGTATGCAAAGAGTATTCACCCATCCAGACACAAAGAAATTGTACGCGTCCATCGATTTGTAGGCCTTCATTTGGGTTTTTGTAGCCCGCGAGGTTTGCAATACCAAGTAGTACACAATATCTGGATATTGAACATTCGGCAGCAGCTCTATGTTTTCGGAGAAAGCACTTTTTCTCAACGGATATGGGTGGAAGCCACAAACAGTTATTTTTTCCTGGTACCTCGACTTCGCTGGCCCCTCCAGACCCTCAAAATAATCCGAATACTGAATGTTTACATCGGGAACGCCCCCGGAGGCAGCCATTTTGAAAGCTTGTTATCCCCCAACATGGCGGCCGCGTCTGACGTAGCGACTTTTGGTCACGTGGCTGCAAACAAAGAATATGTCAGAATTGCAAAAGCTCACCGCATGGAGCGTGGAAACGCTAGGATTGTTTCGGTTTCGGGCCATCAAGCTTTAACGAGTTTAGCCAAGTCAAGGAAGATCCTTAATAAATTTGTTACGAAAATGGCTTCTGGCTCTTTTCTTTGGGTTGATTACGTTTTCGCACTCGCGGGCGTTAAAGACATCGTGTGAATTGCTCAGTCCTCAACCTACCAAAACTAACTGGGGTTGACACTACATCCTGAGGTGTGCAAGGCACGTATATCACTGCCAAGGGGATGAAAAAGAAAAAAAAACTGAGAGGAAAAGCGACCATGTGAAAAAAACTCAATCATTTCACGCCCACTTGTGTCACGCAACCTGACGTGAAATTTGACCTTGCGCCCTAAGCAATTTGCATATTCGATGTCACGAAACATGATTGAAGGCAAGACAAAGGGGTTTCGATCTTTCCTCTTCAGTCTGAGCTCATAGAAAAAAAAGGATAATGGCGCCAGAGCGGCAAAGCCCAAAAAGAGGATCACGGTGGCATTATCGAAGCTTTTGTAGCCGTTGACGTTTCACAGTAGGTTGTTTACCACCATTCCTTTTGTCACTTCGAAATGAAAAACGGTCAACTTTAACAGTATCTGGAGGAAAGTCAAAACAAGAACTCGGGCTGGTTTTCAGACATGATTTAGCTTAAGGCTCGGATTATTGAAAGCCGAGGTTTTAAGAAATATCAAGTTCTACCACATGCCTAAAAGTGCCTTTGACTTTTGGTACTAAAATGCCTTATGAAGTACTCGCCAAACATGCTAGTTTTCTTAGAAGTGTATAAAATTGCCAAATACCTTATGAGCCAGAAAACTCTTGTTTTTCGGGTCAGAAAGAGGTCTTCTTTCGATAGCAAGCATCCATATATTTTTATGCGTCGCTTTAAACATACGTAGATTCTAATAAAAGTTGTGGTTTTTGGGTCTTGTATTAGGCGAAATTCGCAACATGCGGACCTGTTATCGCTTTTCTTAATTTTCCCCGAATAAGAGCGTTTTAGGCAAGGATTAACAGCACCACATTGTTTACCTACTTAAAGGTTAGTCATACACTAAATATGAAGGAAATCCATTTTTCTACTTCTGCCGCAAAATTCAGATTTTGCTCGGTTTTTCGTGACCGCTGGTCTTAAACTATTTAAG
>NC_090892.1:33369253-33376753 GCF_036669925.1 Montipora capricornis
GCTTTTGTTTACAGTCATTTATATAACCAATGAAAATGTGAGTGAGGTTTTCTCATTTATATAATCAGTCCGGCTTTTGAACAAGTGCACTTGTCAAGTCAAAACTTGTAAAGGAAAAGTTGCTCGTGTGTAACCGGCTTTAAACACTCGAAGAACGAGTACATAAGTTAACTTAATCAGGATAACAAAAAACCATCTCTTAAATTGTGTTTTGCTCGCAAAATAAATGATATTGCCTGCATGGTAACGAGCAAACTGCATTATCTTTGTCAACGGGCAAAGCAGAAATCAATTGTATGTTCTTCATGCACTTAAAACAAAATACACACATTGCAGAGATTTACAAATCGTAACATACAGAAACTCAACTTTCTTGCTAAAGACTATAAAAATTGCTCATCGCGCTTTTTTTAACTGATGTGAAATTATGCTTAATTAACTTCTGTAAACAAGTTGTTGCTTTGCTGCCGTACCCTCCGCCTGTGAATTTCTCTTTCACGTTGCCTTTGCCTCTTTATTCTAGCCCTCTCTCTTTCCGCTTGCCGATGTTCTTCGCTACAATTTTTGCCATATGTCTGTCTCTTTCCCTCTCCGCTTCGAGCCGTTCTTTGCTACAATTTTGCCTCCGTTCTCTATCCCTAACTCGGTCGCTTACATAAATTGGCGATCCCCTTGGCTAGCTCTTTGCCTCTTCATTCTTGCTTTCTACCGCTCTCTTTCACTTGCTCTTTACATAAACCCTGTCTTCTGCCGTTGCATATACTCTGCTGTTACCCATTGGCATGATAGCTTCGTTTTTCTCAAGATTAAACCTGTAGAACCAACACAAATCGTTTGGCTAAACTGGCTTTGACTGAGCATAAAATCCCCTTAAAAAACCGACGACGGTCAATGTAATTTCCCGCCAGAGAAAATGCGGGTTGCCTACTTGAACACACCCGTCCCCAGATGCTGTCTTTCCTCCCCACCTCCACCCCGACGAGATAACCGAAATTTCTCGCATTGATAGATTTCCCAAAAATCTTACCCATGGTGATCCGCTTGCGCGCTTCGGGAGGGGAGCCTTAGCTCCGCCAATATCTTTTACAGGTGGATGAAATCTTGGATTAAGGCAGTGTATGGAGCCAGCAAAATAACTTGAAATAGACCAATTTCGATATATAAAAATTCAGTCCAATACAAAAGGCATAATCTCGTCGGTCTAGGGATAAACTCATACAAATCATAGTTAATGCATGGAGATGGTTATGAAACTGTACAAGTTCCTTTGCTTCATGTTTTTGTCCGTATTTTTGGCCTTGACCCTGCACAAAACATACCATTTTTCGAGAAGATAACCAATCAAATCCTTCGATTAAATTATGCGCAACTAATTTGCGAACCCGTGCGAAGCGAAAACAAAAGATTGTGCAGGGTCACGGTCAATTCAACATCGATTGCAACAACATTGTTATCGCTTTTGAAAGTTCTAAGGTTTCATAACTAGTCCCTCGATTAACTATGTACAAATCCATATATTTATTCCCCAGAGCCTCGAGATGGTGTCCTTTGTTTACTTTTATCATATGACCCGTACGGCCCCGCGAACGCTCTGGGCCCAGTTGTTCGAAAGCCGATAAATTAAGTAACTCAATCCAGGATAAGCTTAAGCTTCGGTTTCATTTTTTCAACTTTTGGTTGAACAACATTTGAAAGAAATTTTGCCTTAAGGGAAAGCATCCTGTGTGTCGTTTGTCAGGGAAAAAGGTTTAGCGTGCAATTTTAAAACGACAGGACTTTTCGGAACTCGTCGACCCAAAATTAACTGCCGTCAAATTTTGGTAAAGCCAAGTGGCGGCCAACCAACCACCAAAGTGAGCGAATGTGAGAGAATGATTAACGCATATTAAATGAAAGGTATTACAATTAAACCCACTGGGAACTCGGAAAAATCCGTGCCTCAGATGGGATTCGAACCCCATCTGGGGCTCGGATTTTTCCGAGTTCCCAGTGGGTTCAATAGACCAATTTCGATATGTTAAAATTCAGTCCTAAACAAAAGGCATCACCTCGAGGTTTGGGGAATAAACTCATACAATAGGCCTTTTTCGATATATTAAATATTCAGCTTGAAAGTGAGGCAGTGAGGACAAAGATAATAGAAACACGTGGAAATTAATGTGAAAAATATTTACATATCATCCACTTTCCTTCGTCTTTGTCCTCACTGACCCGCTATCAAGCTGAATTTTAATGTATCGAAAAAGGACTATTCCTTATATTTATTCTCCAGAGCCTCGAGATGATGCCAATTGTTTAGGAGTGAATTTTAATATATCGAAATTGCTCTATTGTAATACCTTTCATTCAATTGGAATAGTTTGTTTTCAATCGTATTCGAGTATTGTGGAGTGATTGGGAGATCAAGGAGGGTGTTATAAAAAACCGTGGACTGCGGAACCTGGGAAACCTCCGGAACCCATGGAACCCGTGGAAGCCGTGAACCACAAATTTTTATTTGTCTTGATTGTCGTTATCTTGTATAACTGGCTGATCGTGGCAGCGGATAGCCGGCGAAAGCGCGGTGGACTTGACCTGGTTTACCGCGCACCGGTGGTTCAGTTGGTTGAGCACCGGCATGCGGGAGGTCGTGAGTTCGACTCTGGCAGGACAAACACTCGGTTTTTAAGTAACTGAGAAGAAAGTATTGCCTTTGTAATGACATCTGCAAATGGATTGGACTCTCTACTCTTCTTGGATATGGATGATAAACCGTAAGCCCAGTCTCACAATCCTTTAATGTTCATAACCCTGTGGGACTTAAAAGAACCCACACACTATCCAAGGAGAGTAGGGCATGGAGTTCCCGGTGTTGTAGTCTGTCTTCTGTGGTGTATCATGGTTGGGTCGGTTAATGCTCGGATATTAGCTACATCAAGCTACTCTTAAATCCGAGGGTAAATAAACATATGATATGATGATGATGATACATGGTAACCTGTCGTCATTGCCCAGTGGCGGAATGCTTTCGCAGTGGGAGCAAAGTTAGCAGCCGTTTGCATTGCTTTAATGACCCTAAACGTAAGTTGAAACCACTTATTTAAAAAAAAAAAGGAACAGACGTGTTGTGTTGAGTCTGTTTGGTTTGCTTTCCAGCAAGAGTCAGTTACCCAAACGTAAGAATCTGGTATCAGGTTTGTCCTCATCAGCGTTCCCAAAAGTGTCTACTTTTAAACCAAATTTTGCGGAAAAATAAACAATAGGCTGAATCGGCTAATTCAGTGTTGTAATCAATTGAAATCTCCCGTAGTGAAGACTGTGTATAATATAGCATTCACGTTTAAATCATATGGAAATACTTGGAACAAAACGTTTTATTCCCAAAGGGTCTGAATTGGATGCAACTTACATAGAATTAGCCGATTTATCTACCCGAAAACTTGGTTTAAAAATAGACACTTTTCTGACATTGATGGGAACGAGGCCAATTTGGGTAAATCTTACTCTTGGGTGATGGACGCTTAGCTCTAGTTGGAATTTCAACAAAAATTTCCCATACTTTCCTGTTATATTGATATCTGCAATGTGGTGATGTACCCTTAAACGTTACAAGTGACTAGCCAACAAAACGGTTTTCCAGTTTGTAATTCTTTAACTTTTACTTTTCTATATATTAAACGCGGTTGTAGTTGTTCAGTTGCTTTTCTGTCTTGTTTTTTATTTTGTTAACCTTTGATTTCTCTAACTGGGTTTAAAAGTCAGTGATATTGTATATATGACTGACGAAAGCTTTGCTTACCCTCCGATTTTAAAGGCCTTGTAAAACCTTCTACCGCACAACCATTACATGAAATTTTTGGTTTCAAGTTACGTGTTGCTAAAGCTATGTAAACGGCTGCTTACCTTCCTCCTTCTGCAAAACCTTTTGGTCATACGGCCATGATGAAAGGTCGCCAGTTTAAAAAAAAAGACAAACGACAAACAAGACAAACAAGAAACTGCAATTTTTCAAAACTTCAGAGAAACAAAAGTCTGGCGTTGTTTCGGGAAAACAGTGGTTCCACAGCTTCCGCGGGTTCCGGAGGTTTCGCGGTCCGCGGTTCCCCGTTTTAGTAACATCCGATCGAGGAATCGTTTGTCGAGGTGCCTTTTCAGCTTAACCAAATACTTGCTGAAATCGTGCAGACTTCCTCTAACTTTAAATCAGCACATGAGGCGACAAAAAAGGCCCAAGTTTTTGTCCTCTAAAATGTAATTAGCGATAATGCTTTGAAGAGGACAGAAAACTCGTTGTATTTTGGCCGCTACGATAAACTGTTGGAAAATAAGACTTTTCCCTAATCCTGTGGATAACAGAGCTAGAACTACCTTTCCTTCCAGCAGAGTAGCCATTGCATCTCGTTGCTCGACCTAGTTACGGTAAAATTGCAATATTCTATGATAATCTCACAGGCAATTTTCGCTTTTCTTGTTATCGGAGCTGGTCAGTGGTGACGTTACTGAGTAATTTAATTTCAGCCAATCAATATTTTGCCTCCAAAATTTGGACGCGATATTCTAATTCAAAGCCATGCGGACAGGCTCTTCCTCTAACCCCAACCCCAGTTCCTCGGAGAGACTGTCACAGGCTAGCAAAAAATTACGTACGCCTCTGCGGCCCTGAAAGATAGTAGTTGAAACGAACTTTTGGTGCCGGTAAGAAAAAAAGTATTACTTTTCTTTCAAAATGACCGAAGTAAATGAACATTCCTGCGGCAGATGATCTATCCGATGCGGAACTTCTTCAACTACCAACTTTCTTTTAAACCGGAGACACACAGTCGAAACTACTGTGAGATGAAGATATTCGGAGCCTTATCTAGAACCAACAACAACAAAGTATAATTTAGAAAGCACGATACGACATGAACGTATTACAGAGATTTTTCGATGAGTGTGGCAAGAGACGACAGCTGACTGAAATTCCTTCGCTGAGATCGTCAGTCTTCTTTGCAATTTCTACATAACATCGAAGAAAAATACGAACCTGATGCAATGTCCCCATTCTCACGCAGTATCCAACAATAATAGAAAGCGTATGCACCCGCGTTTTTAAGACGCGGACGACAACCAGAAGAGAACATTTCGCGTGCCAGGACAATGGTGTCTCCCAAATTTTTATACGAGTCGTCTCTGTAGAAAAGATACTTGGCAATGTAAATGTGGTTGTGTGAAGACAAGTTAAAAGGGAAAACAGCTCACTTCCGGTTGCCGTCCGAGTCTCAAAAACGCGTGCGTAAGCTCCCCAATATAAGGGATCTTAAGCAAGGACGATGACGATTACTTTGTATAAAAATGTTATTTTACTATTACCGTTATTATGCCATAATTTTGCGGTTATTCCAAGTACGTTGGCGTGGAAAACGGGTGTCAACATTCCAGGAATAAAATTGGCGTTAAGGGTGCGGTGGATATTTACAGAGAAAATTGAAATTTATCGTCAGGTGCTCAATTCCTTCATTTGATGACTTCTCGTCGTTGTCAGGGCGAGAACGGCGTAGAAATGTAGCACGTGCGGGGCGTGTAGAGCTTTTGTATTTCCTGATTAGAGCTATTATTTTGTGGCGTTCTCGGGGTTGTCGTCGTAGTCCTCGTTTGCTCGTTCAAGCAAAACTACGGTCTGCCACCCCGGTAAGGCTCAGTTCGTTATCAACCGTCGAAGCCGTGGCCACTGTGGTGTGGAAGCGTAGGTTTAGAAAGCTGTTTTCCTCCAATTTTACCGCCTGAGGTCGCTCGCTGGACTGCTATTGCGTTGATGGAGGGTTGAGATGAAAGTTCAATCTTTATCAATTGATTGTGATGTGGAACTGTGACCGTGGGAACATTTTATCTAGGAATATTTGACTCAATTGGTGGCACCTTAGAATTTAGTTTCCAGCCTTTGGATTTTATTGTAACCGTTGACAACCACGAAATTGAGAAATGGCTCAAATCGCGTCGGATCTGGAAAATAACCACACAGGAAGGAAGTTACCCTCGTTGGCAATAAGGTTATGCTTTTTAATTGAGAATTTTTTCATATACTTATCTTCTTAAGCTTTTTATCGGGATTCCCATACAAATCCTTATATTTTTGTAGGCCATGCTCACACTGAGCTTGGGTAGCCTGTGGTACTGTTCGCGTCTGATGTTTTCCTCTACCTGCTTCAAGCTTCACCATGTTTGCGTTCAAGGGAAGTTCAGTGACTTCAAGGCTCAATATTGGCAATTTTTTCTATTCAAGGTGTTGATACTCTTAAAAAAACCCTCAGTAACTTTTTAAGTTTACCAGGTTTACCAGTTCCAGCACTTGGACTCCTCCAATTTGACTACTGTCTGTTTTGCTGTTATGTGGTCTCATGGTCTTAACTCTTGAAAAGGCATCTCAGTTGTGTTCCCTGTCGTAATAGAAGGGAAATGAAAGCCTAAAAATCCAGGCTTGAACGGGATAGCAAACTATGACCACTGCGTGTCCGCTGCGTTGCTCTAGCAATTGAGCTATCAAGCCATCTGGGGCTGGTTCTTTTTTAAGTTCAACCCGCTGTAGAGAATTTCTCATTTTACTAAAAAAAATATATCTTCACCGCGCGCAGTGAACATATCATTTTTATCTTTCACATGTGAGAATATAGGTGTCGTCATGGTAACGAACACGATTAGCCAATAAGACGCGAGCTTCCTCTTCATTGTAAGATACTTTTGTGCTTTAATATAATTCTTCTCTACTACATTGTGATTGTTCATATCTTGTTTCATGTTACACAACGTGAGGGTTTTAGCGGTTGTTGACCACTTTTTCATCATTTTTCATCATGAGTAAAACAATTTGTTTTAAATCTAGACATTTCATCAATAACTATGTAATAAACAGAACATTACATGGCCGCTTGGGGATACGCATTTCATCTTCTCGTGCTGAAAGTATCTCTCACTCGTTCGCTTCGCTCACTCTTGAGAGATACTTTCAGCACTCGAAGATAATTTTTCTTGATTGTCGCTACCTTGTCTTTCTGGCTGATTGTGGCAGCGGATAGCCGGCGAAAGCACGGCGGACTTGACCTGGTTTACCGCGCATCGGTGGCTCAGTTGGTTGAGCACCGGCATGCAGGAAGTTGATTTCGACTTCGGCAGGACAAACACTCGGTTTTTAAGTAACTGAGGAGAATTCGAAAGTACTGCCTTTGTAATGACATCTGCAAATGGGTTGGGCTCTCTACTCTACTAGGATATGGATGATAAACCGTAGGCCAGGCCAGTCTCACAATCCTTTAATGTTCATAACCCTGTGGGAATCCCCGCGCCTGGACATTTCATCAGTATATATATAATAAACAGAACATTCCATGGCCGCTTGGTGATAAGAATTTTATAAAGTATAAAAATAAAAAAATAAAAATGAAAATACATAATCAATTAGTGACTAACATTCCAGCTATATCAATAAATGAACAATCCTAAATCTTAAAATTATGACTGTAACAGTGAATAATATAAAACTGTACA
>NC_090892.1:33384253-33409253 GCF_036669925.1 Montipora capricornis
TTGAAAACGTCTGAGACCGATACGACTTTTGACCAAGTGGAAATCAAAGAGCCGCAATTCTGTGTGTGTGTTTTTCTTGTTCTAGCAGATGTGATGTAGTGGCAAAATATCCGCGAAATTGGCTGAATAGAACGTTTTCAACCAACTTCTGGAGACACCAATAACAATAGAGAAATGTACGACTTCTGTTGGACGGACAAAAGAAGCTAATGAGAGATCTCTTGTTTCTGTCCACCAACATGGCGGCGATGACGTCACGTGAAAACCTCCTATATCGCACATATCATCCTCCTTTTCATTATGGAAATGAGATGGCATCATGGTTTTCTTCACCAGTACGTAGCACAAAATACTTCATCGCCCAAGAATGTTGTTTGTCAGCCGTGAAGCAATTACTTCATCAAGATCAGTGGCTCTGATGATACGCCGCTTGGTTACCTCGCTTGGGTGAGTCACTAAGGTGCTTTTATTTGATCTACCTAGGACAGATTGACTTGACAGAAAACAAACGGGGAAAACCACATCAACTAATTTAGAATACGTGAAAAAATGGTTTCCCAGAAGCAAATCGCCCCTCTTATATTTTTCACGTCTTTCTCTTTGCTTTCAATGCTGTATTGAGATGCTTTTTATGTTTTGTAAACAATATTTCGATTTACATACTCCATGCCTGTCTTAGTTCTTCCCAAAAGGCAGTGAAAAAAAATTGTCATCATTTCTTTTGGCAGTAAATAAGACAAGATGTTTGCCAATTTTATGGCCAGCTTCTTTCATAGAGCAATTTTTTTAAATATAAATTTCCACTGATAGTCTAGTGTAGCGTGGTGAGATTTGGCACAGTTCAGGGATCATGGTCACTTGATCTCTTGGTTTAAATGTAAAGGAAGTTGACCTTAAACAAACTGAATTTACTCAGCCATATACGCACTGAATATTTGATTTCCAGGGGAGTCGATACACGATTCCTTCAAGTGGTTCACATTAGATCATGGTTCGACTTCGTGAGAGAGCTTAAAATGTGGCTGCAATGTTTGGGTGCTTTAGCAACCTTGGAGATGAACAGGTGGAGAGTACAAATGAGGCTTTCAAACAATGCTTTTTGCACTGTTTAAGTTTTCGCACGCAGAGCAGAACGTTTCTAAATCTAATAATATTTGGTAAATCCTAGGGAATTTTACAGCTTCAGACTTACTACAAAAAAAGCGAAGGTGTTCAAAAGGTATGGAATTTTTACTCACAACCTTGTCCTTAGTACGGTCTCTCAGCAAAGATCAGGGCTCGCGCTAACTTGTCAATATTAGCTGGTATTTCATGGTACCCATTTCAAGCCCGATATCAGTGTTATAACACCATTGTGGGATCTCCCCGGGACACGAAGAGAGCAATGTCAAAACTAAATTGTTTTTCGAAAACTGACATTTATGAGTGATAATTTGCATTTTTGCTTTTGCCTTGTAAAAAGGACTATGTTGTTATATTTTTGAAAGTGTTGTAGTGTGTCGAGTCTAACAAGCCTCGCTGAACAAGCCCTACTCATTCTGACGTATTATAAATTTTTTAATCATTTCCCAACATTAGTAAGTTCAATGCTCTTTAACTCAATTTCTGAAGTTTTCTCTATTCTTAACAAAGATTTTTTCTTCGTTTTCTGTCACTGTGGCTCTGCTGTAGCTTTCGTTGATCCATCTTCGATTTACTGATGAGTGCAAACAACTGTAAGAAAATTCATTAAGATAACCAACTTAGCTTTGTGATATTTACTTTATTGCAGCTCAATAGTGATAGGCTGGATTGTGTCGGTCAATCTGCCAAATATAAAATCTCTTCCTTTTCCGACTGCAACAATCTTAAGGAATTTTAAATTAAATCCGATGAAACCATCGGCAAATTTTTTTGCTTTTATTTTCTAGGCCATTTTGCGTAGTTTCATTTTCATAATTATTCATGTAAAAATTGTAGAACCCTAGATATTTTATAAGTATCCATTATCCATAGTTATCCCTTAGGCGATTTCACTGAAATTGATTCCGAGAAAGAAAATTGTCATCTTGAAGTTGGTCTCGGGTACCAGTTACACGGATTACTTACGCTTGGATTTGCTTGAATGGAGAGAAATTAATTTTATTTACAATCTCGAAGTTTCCCAGCTAATTCCAAGAGGGCCGAGAGATAGATACAAGGTTTCAAGCAAAAACGATGAAACACCTTCCATTAAAAAAAAAACCCAGATTATTATTTCTGAATGCAACACGTTGCAGCTAATGTACTCAGCGCTTCACAAATTGCAGGTAGTAGATGAACTCATTATCAAGGAGACTACTTATATATGTCCTTGAACAAGCCCTTTCCTTCCTCGAGGCCGTCTTCAAGGACAAAAAAATGTCCTGGATTTAGACCTTGTCTACTATTATTACATTCAATGGGTATATCCCAGCAGTAAAATGGATAAAGGGAAGCTATTGACGTGTATCATGTTTTAGATATACTTTAAAATGGTCAACCTTGTGCATGCCTTGTACTGTGGTCGCTCGTTTTCTCAGGTTCTTCCTCTCTCCTAAAATTAAATAACACTTTAAAAAATAAAGACAACGAAATTGGCAAGAACACAGAACATTTGAATCTCAACTTGAGGAGACTTTATGTGATAGCCATCATAAGAAGATGCATGTAATTACCTTAAATAGCTCAATTGGAAAAGCTACATACAAGCTTCGTGACTTGGTGAAAGGTGGCTTATCTGGTAAACCGTAAGAGCAAATTAGTGAGAATCTAGTTCGTAAGTATTAACTAGATAGTAAGTAGTAAGTATCTAGGCAAAGTCAGAAATTCTACCAAGATCAAATCGTCTATACACATAACGCATGACCATTAGGTGTTGGAGATGGGTTGCCTAGGGCTGCCAAATGAAGAACCTTCGCTTTGTACAAACTCAGATTTTACCCCTACTTGTCCAGTTACAGACCTCTATACTTCTAATCAACGCTTAATATTTTTAATTTTCTTGTTTTGCAGCCTGTAAAGTAAAAACACGAGAGAAAAGGTTAAATTTTGAGCTAATGCCAACGGAAGCACTGAACCGTGTGTACCTTTTCCAACAAGCGACTGTTGCTGACTTAACGTTTCCGCACGGTGAGGCTCAGCATGAGTGAAAGTGTTAAAGTTATCGTTCGGTGTCGACCACTAAATGAGAAAGAGCGGGAAATGAATACGAGATTTGTAATAGAAACAAACTCTTCACTCCATCAGTGTAGCATTAAAAAACGGGCAGATGACGAAAAGTCTTTCAAGACTTTCACCTTCGACGGAGTTTATGGGATTGCTAGCAGCACGGAGAAAATCTATTCTGAGATCGTACGCCCAATTGTAAATGGCATAATGGAAGGATATAACGGGACGGTATTTGCTTACGGGCAAACATCGTGTGGAAAAACATTTACCATGGAGGGCATTCAAAGCCCTGCAGCACACAGAGGTATCATTCCTCGTTGTTGTGAGCATATTTTCAACGGCACTCGCCGGCAAAGTGTAGGAAAACAAGCCAAGTATATTTTGCGTGTCTCATACCTGGAAATATACAATGAAGAAATAAGGGACTTGCTTGTGAAGCAGAGCAAGTGCAAACCAGAAATCAAGGAACACCCCGACAAGGGAATTTATGTCAAAGGATTATCCAGTATAACTGTTGATAATTATTCCGATATGCAGCACATTTTAGAATCGGGAGGAAGAAATCGATCAGTAGGTGCGACCTTACTGAATGTGGATTCATCAAGGTCGCATTCCATTTTCACAATAGACCTCGAGGCATGTTTTCGCGCTTCTCAAGCAGAAAAAGAAGTCTATCGGACAGGCAAACTCAACCTCGTGGACCTTGCTGGTAGTGAGCGTCAAAGTAAGTCAGGAAGTAGTGGTGAACGCTTCAAAGAATCAACGAAAATAAACTTGTCTTTATCGGTTCTTGGAAATGTTATCTCTGCTTTGGTGGATAGGAAGTCAAAACACGTGCCTTATCGCGACTCCAAACTTACAAGGCTTTTGCAAGACTCGCTTGGCGGAAATTCCAAGACGCTAATGGTGGCTTGTGTCAGTCCAGGGGAGAATAATTACGAGGAAACGCTAAGTACACTGAGATACGCAAAGCGTGCAAAGGATATAACGAACAAGCCAAAGATCAATGAAGATCTAAAGGACACAATTATTAAAAGATATCATGATGAAATTCAACAGCTTAAGAGAATTATTGCCCAAGAAATTCCAGTTCCCAGGCAACTTCTCAGTGAGATTCAAGGTAGGAAATGCTTGTATAATGCCCAACAATGCACTTCCAAGGGCGCCTCGCCAGTAATTTAACCTGGATGTCCATACTGCTCGGCTAATACAATAAAACCAATCCGACACTGAACCAACCACGCTGTCAACACGCTACAAGTTGGCCTTGTACTTGTTCGCTCCAAGAAGACAACCTGACATTTTTGCGATAAGAGGCACCTCATCACTTCTTCCGTGTCAATGTATAATGCATGTCCCCCCTCCCTCCCCCCGGAGAAAGTTATTAATCATAATCGGATAGGGATAGGACATATTGGAACGCCGCTGCTGGGTGGTCTTGTACTAGATAGCTCCTAAGAGACGCACTTTTTCTGCAATTAGAATCACCTCGCTACTCCCTGGTCGGTCGATAATGTATGACCGGATCCCCCTGGAAGGGAAATTAGTTGTCAGCTATAGTGGGAATGAGCTTCAAATGAGGATGGTCAACCGATTCCTATTTCGATACCGACTCACAATGTGCTTGAGCTCGGAAATGAAAAAAAGGGGTGATTGTGTCCATGGAGGTAGAAAAGTACAAGGTTTCTCCGAATCTGTGTTGACTCACGTTATTGGTTCACTGGACGAGTGGTTAACCCTTTTTTTTAATTTTTTAAATTTATTTTCCCAACTGTTTCGCAGAAAACCACTGTTAATAGCCATCCAAATGGGATTGGGTTTGCAATCCTACATAAATGAGGCAATCAGTTGTTTCTATTCTATTCTATATTAATTGTGCTTGTTAGAAAAGGGAACAAATTTCATTTACTTGTAAATTGCTATGGCATCGGCACCTGCCCTGTGGCAAACAGAAAACACAACACGCCCCGGGCTACTTTACAACAACTGCCTAAGTTGTTTCATTGCCTTCGATGATATTTTTTCCTTAAAGAAAAACATGTGTTGTGCTGGCACGGTTTCCGAAGCTTCTATTGCAACTCAACGGAGTCCTGTATTGTATGGTATTTAATCGGTAGTATTACTTAACGTATTTAGCAGTTGCGTCGCCAGACAGGAAATAATAAGTGTTTCGCCGTTAGGAGGCATCTTTTTTGCATCATGCTTTTTTAATTTCAGAGATAAAAAATGAATCTGTCGATACAATTTTGAGCTTTCATCAGGCACGAACACGAAGGTGTGAGAAGACGGAAAAAATGCAAACGAATCAATCAGAAAGGACGGGTGTAATTGCGGAATATCAAACAAGACTTGTTGAGACCCAAAAACTGCACATAAGGGCTTGCCAAGAGTCAACCACACTTAAAAGGGAACTTGATGAACTAAAAACACAGCTTCAAATCCAGCAGAGAAAACTTGATTACGAGGCAAGGAAAAGCATCCTCGAAGAACACAAGACCGCGTTAATGATGTTAAGAAGCCGACGGACTGCAGAGGGAGCAAACATATTGCACACTGGGAATGAGCTGAGAGAAATAAATGACACTGCATCATGTCGACGGGAACAAGAAGATAGACATGCATCACCTGTAGAAATGTCATCGGTTGTAACGTTACCAAGGATGCTGACACCTGAACCTTCTAAGGAATCAGCTTTCGGTCGAGAAGAAGTGGTAACGGAGATTCCAACAGGGGTAGACATGACACCTCTTCCTGAATTGACCCTTGAGCCAGATATACCTTGTATGGTTTCGGTTGGTACATCAACTGATGATTTATTCGAATTAAAAATTGACGTCCAGTTACCAAATGAGTATGAAGGAGATATAGAGGGATGGCATATTCGCGAAAATATGCTTTGTCGTGGAGATGCCGAAGGACGCTCTAGAAGCGTGTCACCGTATACCGCGGAAAAGAATTACGCTGGCAAACAAGAGTGCAAAGGAAAGAGCGGGTTTTTATTGGATGAAGAGGTAAGAGAAAGGTAAAGTTTTATAAAGTTGAGTACTCTTCTTCTGGATGACTGACTGAATGAAAATACAGCAATCTTGGGTTTATGATCAATGTATCCTGTTATTTTTCACTTTTCTTACATGAAAAGTGACACAATTCTAGTCAAATTTGGCAGAACTGGGCAGGCAGACGTTTTTGGATGAACTTTAATTGGTTTATGTCGTAACTTAGTGAAGGCCCAGTAATACGGGCGACATTTTTCGTGCAACTTGTCGCGCAACAATGTTGCGTTACAAGTTGAGATGGTTCAGTTGCACGTATTACCACCCTGTTGCGCAACAAATTTTCATGTTGCGCAAGAAGGTGGTAATACGCGCAACAAACCATCACAACTTGCAACACAACATTGTTGCACGACAAGTTGCACGAAAAATGTTGCCCGTATTACTGGGCCTTTACGCGGTAAAGGAAATCGAGTAAACGAAATATTAACGATAACTGCATGGAATTCACTTTTGCTGTAAACACCGGTTTGTTGAGTTTTTTTCTGAAGTTACGCTGAACCAGTAATTCCGCCTCAAAAAATTAACTTTAAATTTAACAGGGTAAGGAAAGAGAAGATTAGGCCTGAAACTCGGATCATTTGAGGCTGGTTTATACGTAGGACGCAAGCATAAGCATAAGCAGCATACGCAGGGGCATTAACTTGTTGTAAATTAGTGTCTTTTGTTGTAATGAAAGGTACCAATTATCAAAACGCTACTGCGTCTGCGTATGTTGCTCGTGTTTATGCTTGCATCGTACGTGTAAACCAGCCTTAAGTTCTAAATTTTACGTATCTTCAAAGGAGGGGCAAAGAGGTAGAGGTCATTTCATTAAAACTAGTAGTTTACTTAACTACACCCAACTCAGTGGACCCTCGATTTTCTTACAGTAGGGCCATGATCAATGATATATGTATCACTTCTCGTCTGTGAACCCTACCGAGAAATGACCAAATCACAATCGAGGTTTTACTTAATGAAATCGGAACGAGGCATGAATTTTCAAAATCCTTTGTACCTTCGAGTTTGGATAGGATAGCCTGTGAAATATACTTTTAGTTACCATATCGGCGCATTACTTTCATGCTTATTCACTTGCCTTGTAAAAATAGTCTTCCCGGTGAAAACGCAATCGACCTTAAAAGGTAGATATACCCTTAATATGTCTAGAAAACCGACAGCGAATTGGTTGTTCTCTTCATTCAGCCCTCCGTTGTTCGGAAGGTGGGAACGCTATCCCGCGCTGTATAAATCATTATCCGGTAGATAATTCAGATGATTTTGATATGGCTTATTTTCTGCATAGTGATGATGTTTCCGGCAGAGGATAGCGCCTTACACCTTTTGAACTACTGAGGACTGGTTGTTGAAATAAATATCGAGAAGTGTCAGAATAAAGCACCACGGTTCAATCATTGACTGAAAACCGCTGAAAGGAGTTAAGCGGAAACATCCCTCATACTTTTATGTTTCCGTTTCAGGGACCAGCTGATTTTGGATTATGCTGCCTTTGCCCTGAGCGGTCATTTTTCGGCGAACGGCTTGATGGTTTTTTTAAGAGATAAGGAAAAACTTTACTGAAAAAAATACAAAGACATCTTTTGACTGATAAAATCGTTTTCTTGTCAAGGTAAAATTAAAAATGTTACCTTAACATCTGATATTCATTCCGAGCCGGCCATCCACTTAGATATTAGAAACTGAAACTCCCCAGTAACTCTGTATAACCCCGACCTAATAACGGCGAGAAGTCGACTTTTATTCGGGCAAACCCTACACGCGTGCAGATATTACATAAAGTGTGGAGAGGCCAGTGTTTGGGAATATGATTTATCACAATTTACCAACCGATTTTGGTTGTACTTCCGAAAAAAAGACCAGAGAAAGGTCCTTCTGTGTGGGTGAGTAATATATATATTTAGGCAAGTCAAAAAGTGGCGCTCCTCAATTATTACGTTTTTGTTTTCGGATATTTGTATAACTACTCATTTTTCGTCACCATTATTCAGTCTGTTTTCTCGTGCTCGTGCTTGCTCTTTCTTCCACTGCTCGTAACTATAATTTCTAGCCCTTTGGTTGGGCTCGTCCCCTGCTTGCTTTTTTTTTTTCGCTCTCTTTCTCTCCGTTCTTTCCTCGTTGTACGACATAATAACAAATACTTAGCTTGTTTTTGGCTGCCTTCAAAAATTTGATTTTTGTACTAAAACGCAGTGTCAAATGCAATACGCTGGCCACGCAGCTTCCCGCCAAAAACGCGGCTTCCAGTCCATGGAACAACCCACCAAAACATGCGGGTTTTGCTCTACATTTCACTTATTACTGGGTTGCCAGTATGGGAAACCCAGTCGGAATCTGCGTTTCATTTGTTGGTATTATTTTTAGTATTTTTTTTCGTTTTTATTTTTTCCGTGTCGGTAAAAGTCTTGCCTGTCACTCCCCTGCTAAGTGGTGTCTTTGTGCATAGAGCCTTCTGCGCGTATTTTCTTAGGATCGAGAGGGTAGTGGGAAATGCGTAGATTTCTCTGGTGGACACAGTAGAATGATTAACTTAACCGGCAATGGCGTCGAAAGTCATGTAACGCGAATGGCGTTTTTCAACAAAATATACCCTTATGGAGCTCAATAATGGAAAGTCAATTGGCAGGGGCAGGCAGTAAAAAACAAATACCTGAAATCTTAAAAGCGACGAGTAATGAATTTTGACAACAATCTATCGCCCGTCGAGCCGAATAAAAGTGAGCTGTATTTCTAATATTTTACCAAGCGTGCTGTTATGTAGAACACTGAAACCGAATTGAACATTTTCTGGTAACTTATGGGTTCAACAAAAACAGAGAACGAACCGAACACCTTAAGTGGATCTGTGATCAACTCTGCACAGTCTTCAGGTAAGAAAATAATTGGGAAGTTGACAGCCAAGAATTATTTGAAAGAAAGCTTGTGGTCTATTTTGTGCTTCGTTATTCAAGGAAAAGGTTCTTCATGGAAACGGTTTGGTCCTGAAATTTAGTTTGTTGCAATATTGCGCATATTTGTCACGATTGAGTTTCTTGTCTTCACGCACGTAATGAAATAGGAAGGGTTTGCCTCTAATAGCAAATATGTAGTTTGTTTCAAAAAATATTTCGCTGGAAAAGGTGGCCTTTATGAATTCATCCACTCGCAAAATTACCTCCAGAACCTACTTTTTGCGTAGAATAAGCTTTTAGAATGATGTTCTTGTCTTCTGTGGTAATACTTGACGATTCGGAAACATTTTGTGAACAAATATTTATAACGCGTCACACGCGCAACTTGATCGCCCAAACTTGCCCGATTATGCATTAAATCCACTTGGCCTTTTGACATCCCATTGAAAAAAACTCGTAAAATATTCGTGGACCGGCCGATTTCTCTGAAATTTGAAAGGATGATTGCTAAGGAACAGAGAAATATCTTTCACAATAACTACAAATTCCTTTGTTAAGCATGAGAATTCGACAAAGAGGTAAATGCGACTAAATTTGTTGCTTGGGTTGCTACTTTTTTGGGTTTTGTTGTTGTGCATATTTTGACAGAGAATATTAAATTATGAAAAAATACCTACGGATAGATCGTTAAAAGATCATTATTTTTAGTGGTTATTTGAATATAAAAAATGAAACGCTTGACGAGAAATAAAATTTTGTTAATATTTGAAAGAAGAAAAATTTCGCAGGAATGCGGTGAAAATGAGTTAACAAATTTGCATACGTGCGTTGAAATGTGATACGCGAGGAGAAAGCAATTTTATTTCCCTGACAAATGATTGAAAGGTAGCCAAGGTTTTAACCTCAGAAAAATATATGTTTTGTCATTATAGTGTAAGGTGAAGTTTATTTGGGAAGCCAACAATATTTCTTTAACTTCCTGGTTCGTACTAGTGCGAAGATTGTTTACAAGAAACTCACGCTTTTTACGAATTTTGAGTGTCATGAAATTACATCATTTGCGTGAAAATATATCCCTTTACTAACCCAAAAGCATTCAGATAGTAACAAAACTTCATAATTATTTAACCATTTCTTCTGCTTTTGGGCTTGTCAGCACTGTGATTTGCGATAATTCGCAAGTCTGTTTTTGTATCTCATAGATGTTGAGATTTTCGATTAAATGGCCGCTCAACCTCGCGATTGTGTAAATAGTTCTCCCTGAAGTCAAAATAGATACGTTTCTCAGGAACCCGACAGAGAAGGCTTCCTGACCCGACAGATGAAATGTAAATATTCGGTTAGATATTACAACAAAATTCAAAAACCAAAGACGGACGTTTCTTGGCTAAAAAGTATGTTGTTTTACTCTGAAAACAACGATTAATATTCTTCCCCGCACAGGCAGCCCAAATCGCGGTGTACGATTTATACACTTTGCATGGGAAAATATACTTTGATCTTATGCACCAGTCAATTGAAACCCCCACCCCCCAGGTACCGGGGAAGGGTGGGGAATTGACATAGACCCTGGTCAAAAGGCATCGAGACCCCCACCCCCTGAGGCAGAAATTGAGATCAAATTCCCCCAATACTTGGGGTAAGAAATTTAAAACAATCCAACATTTACTATGGAAGAAAATTTCAAATGTTCTGCTTTGGATTTGTAAAGAGTGCATTTTAGTTACTGGTACAATGCCAATTAAAGACACAATTTTTGTTCAACCATTAAATATGGGAAAAGCACCCATATTTCATTATTGCTCAAGACCATCTGATCACAAAACTGTCTCGGCAACGTTCAAAGTGAAATTAACATTACGCTGCATATCAAACATACTAAATTTGCCAGGTTCATGTCAACTTTAAAGGAACCCAAGAATTCAGATTGAATATCATTTTGCAGTGGATGGTGAAGTCAAAGAATGATATGCGTGGATTAAAGCAACTCTTACCTCCGAGGGGAGTGGTATTCCGATTTCCGACAATTTATGATAGGTGTGTCAATCAATCAAGGTTCTCAAACCCTGACCCTTTTGAGGGTAGAAAATCGAGATTCAATACCCTTTTTAAGGCCCATACAAGCTATAAAGGTCCCTCTAAAATCGCTTTGTTAAACTTGAAAACGTGTATTCAGGCGTGGGGCAGTTTTAATAGACCATATCTTTTTATGTTTTGCACGTTGGGGTGGATACTGCAATTTAGTGACCATATCTAAGGAATATCTAAGGATCACAATGCCAAAAATCCCAAAAAGGATACCCTGAGCACCTTGAAAACCCTACCCTATCGGGCGGCACATACAGAGTACCTATATAGCGTATATAAGAGAGTACTCCCCCACTCCCCCACGGGGGGCTCTTAAGCCTGGTTTTCTCTAGCGATGCAAGCACAAGAATAAGTAGTTTATGCTGGTGAAAGCAAACGTCGAAATATTAAAGCATTAAATAACAACCACGGCATCCGCCATTTTTTTGAAATGCGCAGACGCGGAGAATCTGGAACGAGTGCTTTAATTGGCCAGACGTAGCAAATTTCCTTGAGCTTATGCTGCGTTTCGTTTTCACACGACGCAAGCGAACGCGAGCAAAAGGAAAAATTTTGATCCTTATGCTTGTGCTTGCGCTTGTACTTGCGTCGCGAGTGAAAGCCAGGCGTTACCTTTCTCAGGCTTTCAGCCATCTTTAGATACTCGAATGCCAGTGCTACACTTGCCCTACGTGGGGACGGGCCCAAAGTAAAATCATTCAAATATACCACCCCCAGGGGACAGATTGTTGTTCAAAAGCGGTTCAATGCCCCTATAATCCCCCACCCTTCCCCGGGACCTGGGGGGTGGGGGTTTCAATTGACTGATGCATTGTAAATGCTTAAGTCAGCTGTAAATGTAGAAATAAACTTCACTTACCTCTACGTACAGTTGTCGTGGTGTTTTCTGTGCAATCGGAGGGCAAAGTGTGTCCGTTTTAGACGGGTTTGTGGTTTACGAATTTTTGCGATGTTAGTTGTTATGAGGGGAAATGACAACAAACGTACCGAATGCGCACTCTGATTTCATGATTGTGCTTTGCGCCTTCCATTTCTCCTGGTCAAACGAGATTCTTCAGTCTACCGTCATTTGGGAAAAGACGTCTGCATTAAAGGAAGGAGTCCGAAATCTGTAAAGTGTAGAACAAAATTTATATGGCCGAAACTTTGCTGTTCTTGGTCTTGGTCATGTCTGGCCACAGAAACCATGCCCCTGTGTCTACATGAATATTCTTTAGACGATTGAGTTGTGAAGGGTCCGGCTGTGTTTGGAGGTCTGAATTTTAGAAAAACCCCTGTCAGCAAACGAACACTTTCGTGGTGTAGCAATATTAACCGATCATGCAAATTTGTATCTGATTTTAAAAGAAACTACAAAACCATTTCCAGCAAAAATGTTATTGGCTTTACAAGCAAAAAACATTCGATTTAGTTGCTTGCATGAAAACAGACACAAAACTGTTTCGGCCATTTATTGTTGACTTTGGCCTCTAGCTTTGTTATCACTTTTTTTTAAAAGAATAACCTTTCTTATACGAAATGCTGAGATGAACCAATATTTTAAGAACGTGTTAAGAACACATCCAATATGAGAGTCCGTTAAGAACGACTTTCTTTATTTTGCTCATTTCATGTGTGAGCAGTATAAATAAAGGTAGAATAAATGTATAACTGTATTTTAACAGGAAAATAAACCCAAATACTTGGGGACACACCCCAGGAAACATTCCTGGTCACGTCCGCATCGATTTATTGAAATTCTATACCACGGAACTGTAAAAACACATTAAGAACGTTTTCAGGATCAAATCGTCGTCGTTTGCATTTTTTCTCTGCCGCTTTTGTTTTTGATGAGATCGATATGCGCATCCTTTTTCTGTTAAGCATGAAGGCCGATCCACTCCGAAAACATGCGAACAAAATTCGAAGAATAGTAGTGACAATGAAGCCGGAGGAAAGCTAGAACTTGTGAGAGATCGACAGCTGTAACCGGAAAAAGGTGGCATCTTCTGATTGGCCAATCATGGGGAAAGGTGTTGGGACATTACTTTTTTTTTTTCTTGAAGATAACAATGTAAAGATTACAACGCAAAGACGCTTTGCTTGATTGCAATCAAATGTTGACAGTAACTAGATAAACCTATTTCCAACAAACCAGTCTTGGGAATTTTACAATTCGAAATATTTTTTTCCATGAGACCCTTTTGTTCGTGGTTGCTCAATTTTTTTAGTTTGCGCTTTCGATAATGCTCTGACAAGAAAAACAAAGCATTTACTTCAATAATAAGTGGCCACATTTAATCCAAGAGTGGGGATATCTGCGCCGTAAACGGAAAGCGCTACAACCTTTTCATTGAAGACACCCCTGACGATACACAGAAATTTGAATTTCTACTTTTGAAAAATTGAAATATCTTACCAGTTAGAAGGAGGAGAACATTACCTGAAAGCTAACCGTTGTAAATAAGTGTTTTGTCTCTCGCACTATTTCTCTCAGCTTTACGGTGTTCTTCATTGAAATTTTCTTTGCTTCTTCTTCCTCGTCTTCTCTTGAGGCTTTCTTCGCTTTAAGTATATAGCTGCATCAAAATCCAATATTGCCAACAGATCTATTTTTTATTCATTTTTACCAACTGTCCAAAATTCAAATAAATTGGATAGTTTTCTCTGGAACTTTTACTTCAGCTTTGAGCAAACCGTCCAATTTGAGAAAAATCTGGATAGTTTCTATCAATCAATCAAATGTCAAGATAAATAAAAGAACCGAGTATTGGCCAATCAGGTTGCAGCTATTATCACCGCTGTTTTCTCCAATTTGAAGGTTCACACATGGTGCCGCTGTATTTGCCATGCTCATCTGTTTTTGGATGCCATATAATTATTATGACAACATGCTTGTCCATTTTGGAAATAATTGGATTCAAAAAATTCCTCGGCCTGCCAAATTTCATCGCCTCTTCTCTCGTGCTCTTTCCTGCTCTTTACTTCACTAACATGATTTTCCGCCAGAAAAACGCGGGTTGCCAAATGCAACGCTGCCACATGATTTCCCGCCAAGAAAAATTGCCCGAACACTCCCGTCTACAACGGCTGTCTTGCCTTCCCACCTCCACCCCGACAGTATGTACGCACGGGCGTACGCTGACGTTATAACCAAAATTTCTCGCATGGATCCTTAGATTTCTCAAAAAATCTTACCCATAGTGTTCTGCTGAGCTATTAAAATATTGTCAATTATTGAGCGACTTCGTGCCCACAAGCAATACCGCTAGCCATGATTACCATGAGAAAAGCAACTTCGTACCATTTCGTACGAGTATAGTGCTCCGCTTGGCGGCCCTTCGGCCGCCGGAGCTCCGCTATAAGACTAATAGTAAAATGTATTGAATAAAAGCTCACTACAACGAAAAATGGATATAACGAACAAAGTTTTCCACGGAACCTTAGCCCTTCGAGTTCCATTGTTCAATTCATCAATCATTAGCAACATACGTTGTCACCCCAGTTCTATGCAAGATGCAGTAGAGCATGTCATAAACAACTTGGACAACGGTGCACTGTCTGTCATGATGAAAGGATTTCACTGAAAATCTTCGCAATCACATCACGTTACGTTATTCTAAGTATTTAGTTACTTTGTAGAATTCTTCACGCAGAGATAATTTCAGAGTCCGAACACCATAATTTGGTATTCAGCCTGAGGGTAAAGACTGTGAAGAGCCTGATCGTTAGAAATAAACTTCACGACAATCATCAGGCTGAGTAGTCTACAAGCATCAACAGCATTCAGTCGATGTTTAACTCAATTTGGTTTTTGAAAAAGAGAACCAGTAAGAATAGGACGGCGATGAGATAATTTTGTTTTTCTAGCTCTTTGTAATAATTTAACACACGTAAGAGTCGGAGTAAAGGGTGATTGCATTTTGCTGGAAAAAGAACAACTAGTTAAGGCTAATAATGAAATGATAGATAGGATGAAAAGGAGCAACTGGTAATATAGTTAAGACTATTTCATTAGTTATTTCAACTTCCAAAATGACTCACTATTGACGTTTTTTTGAAAACTCTTTTTGTCTCAATGAGTTTTCTTTACGGAGTTTAAGAAACCACGACGGCTACGGCGACGAAAACGTCACTTCAAAATATGTTTGAACTATTTTAAGTATTTCGCGATTATTCCACTTTGTTTTTATTATACAATATGGGCGAAGCGTCCTATAAGAGGATTAATACGGACGGATTTGAAGTAAAGAGTGAGACTGAAAGATTCAATTGTAGTTTGTCCGCGTTGCAGTCAAAACCTAAAATTTGATCATTTCACGTAGTAGTTTTGACGAGTACGGGAGATAATTGTTAAAAAATGTGTGCCGCACGTGCAGCACGATCATTTTGGTTCTTTTAACCAATAATATTACTGCTTTTTGGCGTTGTCGTTGCTGTAGCCGTCGTCGTTTCGTAAACACCCTTTTAATTGATGGTTGGCGACCAGATGAAATTTTCTTTCAGCTGGCGGAGGTTACCACAAGTCAATGATGGTATGCTGAATATTGGTATTAATTCGACCTGAGGGTAAAATCAGTGAAGAAATGATTAGAACTGAGCATCACGACAAAAAATATATCAAAAGTGATCCACAAGCGTTTTTTACTCATTGATGTTTGAGTTAAGAATAGGAAATTTTTTATTGTTCTTTCTTGATCTTTTGGTGGTCTATTAATTAATGTCAATAGAAATACTGATATGAATTGGACCGAAGGGGGTGGTGGTGCCTTTTTGAGGTTAAAAAACAGTACAGTTAGTCAAAACTATTTTATTAGTTTTTTTAACTTTCAAAAGGACTCACTACTGATTTTGTTTCCAAACTCTTTTTGTGACACTGATTATAACTTTCCGCATGACTGACGACTCGTTAAATAGTTTTGTTTTCAACACGCAGAGTGAGGTTAGTGCGGGTCAATGAACATCTATAAAATGTTTGAGTAGTGTGATCAGTGAGGAGTCTAGCCATATCTCGTTTTAGAAACATTACAAGCACAAATTGAAACTGTCACAAACTCTCAAGAAAAACAAGCCCCCGATCGTCACCACTCAATGCGTTGTTCAGTATACTTATTCCATGGTGATTTGTGTGATTCAAATTTTTGTCGGGTTCACTGCGCATGCCCGACACTTACATCAACGCAGAAGTGAACACCGTTACTCAGCCATCGGGAAACACCTTGAAACACAGCATGGAAACAACAGAAAAAAGACTGACCACCTTTTTAAAGTTCTGAGCAAATGTAACAGCAAGTTTGATTGCTTAGTCTGCGAGATGTTGTACATAAAGGACATCAAGCCTTCTCTTAACACGCAAGCCTATTTCATTCGTGCCAAACTGCTTACGACACTTCTGTACATTTTTTCTTCTTTCCTTACTGTGTTTCTTACCTTGGGAATTATACCCATAGGAACCGCAAATATTTTATGTATTGTTTCACATTTTATATATTCGTGTTATACCTTGTACTTTTTCTTTTTTTAACTTGATAATGGCGTAACGTAGCACCGAAACGTCGTTCGCTTTTTTTAATTTTTTTAATTTTTTTTAGCGTTTAACTTTTTAATCAATTCATTTTTTAAATCTGTCCTGTTAAATTATTAATAGCTGAAAAAATGAATAACAGAAGTCGCCGACAAGAATCACGATTTTGGCTAGATACTAATCTCGAAGGGTTCCAATTCAAAACGTTCCAAATTCACTACGCGACTTGAAATTCAAGACCACACGGTTACTTTCCCACTGAAAACGTGACCAAATTCTTTAGTAGTGTCAGGCCCGTAACCAGGCCCCAAGGTCCGCATTTTGATACTCAATATCCAAGTTAATGAGTGCTGTCGGTTAAACTGAAGTTTAAAACTTAACAGTGATGTTTAAACAAAATCAAATAATGGCAAAAGCAGTAATGTATTCACTGGGAAACTAAAACCAGCTGCATTCTAGTAGCGAGCGCACAAATGTCCGACCTTATCTATAGGTGCGTTTTTTTTTGGGAAAATCCAAAAACGGATTTCTGATCTCGGATCACTGGATTCTTCTACATCTACATGCATCTGCATGTTCCAGCACTCGGCAAAGTCCCTTTTTGACTTTGTTTCTGCTTAGGTGGCCTCATACACCACAAGCCTTTTTAGAGACATCACTGCCAAGCCGGCCACTTCTGCTGGAGAGAACAGGGCAGCCACAACACCGGGAACTTTATCCCCTACTCTTCGCGAATAGTACTTGGGTTCTTTAACGTCCCACAGGGAACTTATGAACATAGAAGATATTTGTGAGACGGGACCTGCGGTTTATAGTCCTTATCCGAGAAGACTTGAAAGGCTAACCATTTGCAGATGAAATTACAAAGACAGCACTTTCTCCTCAGTTATTTTAAGATCCTGAGTGTTGATCCGGCCGGGGTTCCAACCCGCGACCTTCCGCGTGACAGCCCGACGCGCAACCAACTGAGCCACGGGTGAACGCAAAATCCGAAAAAGGATATTATTTTCCATGACAACGCATACAAAAAAACTCAGAGTTGCGTGCAAATAAAAAAAAAAAAAAAAAAAATAGCGGTTAAGTTCTATTATTGCTGTCAAAAAACTTTTAGTGTAATTTCTGGTGTGAAATTTGCAGGAAACCTAACTACTTTCGACCTATTCATGTTTTCCATCGTACGGTAAAAATGGAGCGAAGAAAACATTTGGGCTGAACTGTCACGTACAGTAGCTGTTGTGTATCATTTTTGCATAGGAAATCGCTTGTCAAAAATACTTTTTCAAATCCTTTCCCAAAAAAACGCTGAACTGATGAATCTCAAAAAGCCGGATAAACAATAAGAAAAAATGTTTGGGGAAAGAGTAATGAGGCGTATTCATTGTCGATCGATAAGAGTACAGACCACGCTAAACCACATTTCGATTTGTTTTTTACCACAATATGAACGTTAAAGGATGTTTTTTTTCAGAGCGCGAGCTGAAGAAAGGCATTGCTCGACACATCGACGCGAGCAGTGTGGTATGGACTCTAATCGACAACGGCAAATTAGCCAATCAGATGGCGAGATTAGCAACAATTGTGGTAAAATATTCAGTTCCGACCGTGTACTTTGCCGTTACAATATTTCATGTATTGACAAATAAACGGATCTGACAATAAAAAATACATTTCGGTAGTTTTGTACACTTTAGCCTCGTTAGCACCCCCCCCCCCCCCCCACATAAAATACTGGTTACGGGCCTGAGCGTTGACAGCTGACTGAGCAAGATCCAGCGAAAATACATTGTTACACTGTGAAATGTTTCGTGCAACTTGTTTCGCCATGTTTTGGCGACACTTTGGCGAGACAAGTTGCACGAAACATTTCACAGTGTAACATACCCTGCAACGGCCAAAATCGTTGCGAGACAAGTTGCAGAAGCCGTTGCCGAAAGTAGAAATTGGTTCTCTTTTTCGTGCCCTCAGGGTTCAGTTCTTGGTGCCCTTTTATTTCTTTTATATATATCAATGATTTCAGTAACTGCTCCATTTTGTTTGAGTTTCACCTCTTTGCAGACGATTCAAATTTATTCTTAACAGATTCATCCTTGGATCCCTCAGAAACAAGAGTGAATCAAGAATTGCGGAAATATGTCCATGATTGGCTTTGTGCTAACAAACTGTCCTGTTCCATCCTTTTCAAAAAAAAACGGCTAAACCATTTTGTTAAAAGTAAACCAAATACCTATTAAACAAAAGGACCATATCAAATATCTTGGAATAGTAACAGATGCTCATCTTAATTTCAAGGAACACATTCATCAGTTAAGCAAGAAAATCTCTAGGGGTACTGGGATCCTAGCTAAGTTGCGTCATTATATATGTTTCTCTTACTATTTTAAAACCGATGTATTTTTCTCTTATTTACCCTTTTCTTACATATAGTGCCACCATCTGGGGCAATACTTACGTAACTACTCTAAATCCGTTAATTGTATTGCAGAAAAAGGCAATAAGAATCATTACCTTTTCCCAGTATAGTGATCATACTTTTCCTTTGTTTAGAGATTTGAACATTTTGAAATTCCTTGATGCTATATATCATTTAAATTATATTTTTATGTTTAAATTTCATTTAAATATGCTCCCATTTTCCTTCAGTAATTCTTTTCCCCTACATCTTCAAGGCACAAGTATGAAACTTGGCTGGCCTCTAGATCTACATTTTGTATTCCTTCCGTGAGAACAAACTATGGTAGATTTCTCAAGAGTCTTAGCCTTTGCAACTTTAACAGTCCTTACAAAAAATGATATTCTCGAGTCTTATTAATTTTCTTCTTTTTTGTTGTTGTTGTTGTTTTGTTTTCAACTTTTTTTTTTCAGTGATGACTTATGTGTGTGCGTGTGCTTGCTTTTTCTTCATACTTGTGCCTCCATGTAACAACTGAGAAAAATAATTTTGAATAGTTTATTAGTTTGCCTCCTAGCCAGATTATCTCTTTAGTTATTTTCTTCCTGCTTTATACCTTACATATGTAATGTTGTCCTTTTTTTCCTCTCTCTGTTGTCATTGTGTGTCATTGTTGTTGTTATTGGTGATCCCGACGGTCTAAATATCGGTGAAGAAACATTAGATTTCAGTCACTCTATTATTTGTGTTTCCCCTACACTTATTTTACGCTCTATATATCAGCCTCCTGCGTGATTAACAACAGAATAGATCACAGGCGATGCTTCTTTATTTGTTAACTAGATGCGTTTTCTGTCAATGCCACCAAAGACATTACTTTATGGTGCGGGGTGAGAGAAATTGCTGTTCCGTGATATGTGAGTCTTAAGCTGTACGTGAGCAAGGGTTGTTTTAAGTGTTGTCCGCACTACCAGTAGTAAACAATGGCTTTTTTAACTTTGAAGGACACACTACGCCATCCTCTTCAAATCGAATGTTGTCACTGTTTCCTAGATCTGCTGAATTTGCATCACTCGGCCGTACGAAATGGATTGACCTTATCTGTAGCGCCGCTTATCCACTAGAGTTTTCTTCCTGGTCTCTGCGTGGACAAGAATTACGAGATAAATTTGTATTTGATGATCTCTATTTGTCGTGTCTGGTTGCTGCATGTAGCATCGGACTGTGGGTCCCTGTCCGGGTTCCCTGTGACTTTTCATGGCATTCAGTGAAGATCAACAGCTGGGAGAGCATCACACCTGCGTACATGTTCATCTTATCTTGTCCATTTTTGTTAATGACACTTGATTCCTCTAAAATTATGTTCACAAGATTGAGGAGTAAGCCAGGTACAGCAAAGCGCTGGCAGTAGGATATTAGCAAAGACTGAAGCAAAGTATTGCTTCTTGGCTAATAGCTCTTTCGGTTATTCCTAAGCAGTATTGCAGCTTGGCAAGATACATCGTCTCAGTGTCATAGTCATACATTGCTGTTAATAGCTAGTGTTGCTGTTGATTCTTATCTGTAATATATGACATAGAAATTCTATTAGAACTAACGAACTTTCACATGAATTTATCATCTTAGCTTTTTACAACCCCAGCTTTCAGTTTTCTTTCTGACTTTAAATTCTAACAAGAATAAATCGGCTGTTATTTTTGACATTCTTAGGATATTTGTTAGTTCAAAAAACTGCTACGAGGGTCTTCAGGAGGATACAACATTTACTCCTTTGGATGAATAGTGCATCTGAAAACAACAAAAATCTTAGTTCGTCAAGGAACGTACTCGATAAAGTGGTCTCTAGGGTGAGGGATGGCGCAGTGGTAAGAGCACTCGCCTCCCACCAATGTGGCCCGGGTTGAGTTTGTTGGTTCTCTACTCTGCACCGAGAGGTTTTCTCCGGCCGGGTACTCCGGTTTCCCCTCTCCTTAAAAACCAACATTTGACTTGATTTGTGTTAATTGTTAATTTCAATTTACAATGACTTTAGTTTTTCCTGATTTTTCCCATGAACAAACAGGCAGTTTTGAAGTTGGAATAGAAAAACTATCTGGAATGGATCGTTCACATGTTCACGGTACTGTATTAACCGGGATTTGTACGCTTTATATGAACCGAGGAATACAAATGAAAAGCTTGATTCTCCGAGTAAGATAAGCGAAAGAATCGCGGATCAGGCGCCCATTTCGACGAAGGAAGAGGAATTGAGGAAATTGACACTCAAATATCATTTAGGAGTGTATTCAACTAAGAACTAAGGCGTTCCTTGCTCACTGTATCCGCCCGCGTGCCTTTTAGTAACATTTCTCATCTAAAACAGTTAAACTGGGCTTACAGAATACAAGGGCACTTACTTCAGCATAAAAATAATTGCCATCGCATCTCCACCACAGTCCCGTACTTGCATTTATCCTGCGTGAGGGATTTAGAGTCATGAATGTGTCATTTTCCTGGTTCTTAAGGCGCACTTCCACCAAATAAATCTGTTGTAAGTTCCAACTCGTTAATAAACTGATTTATATATTTTTCGTTCTTAAGGCGTCATGTTCCAGTGAAACAAGGTTCTACTCTCTCTATAGATTTATATGAATTACTCCTGACTTTAATTACTTTTCTTCACTACGGGAATCCGGACCGCGGTGGAAGTTAATTTATCTACTTACTCTACTATGCGGACCGGGAACGTTTGACCCCGACAGTAGTTTTATAAGAAAGAAAATCATTTCAACCATAGGTTGTATAATATAGGATCAAGATTTCCAGAACAACTTCCGAAAATATTAAAGAAAAAGAAAATTCAAACAGACTGAAGAGAACGGTAGCTCACTCAATACAACAATGACTTCAGCAAATGAAACTGGTAATCTTTCTTGTATTGAATCCCTCGTAAAGGGAGGCATGTGTTCCAATTTATGCTGCATTAGCATTATATTAATAGTGTTGTTATTTCTTTTTCGTTTCATCTGTATATTTTATTGATAATCGTTAGTTTTGTCGATTTAATCGCAACCGTCTCCAGCATCCTTTACTGACTGAGGTCGCGTTTGATACCGTTAGGATTTTGGGAGTTAAATGTAGTAATGTTAAAATTTCCGCCCATGCCTTTCCATTTCTGCCTACGTTTTGCTGGCATAGCCTCTGCTTTCCATTTCTGGAAAGCCTCTAGCCAATTGTGCCGTTCTTGCTCGTTAAAATTTGTTGTGCGATTTGTTTTCGAAGCCATGTTGCTGAGACGCAACCACTCTCTGGTTATTTGCATACGAAATAACTCCGCAGACAACGCATTTCCTCGTGAGACATGATTTAGCCATTGACTTGAGAAAACACGGTTCAGTCGCATTTCAATAATGAATTTTAAATATCGTTTAGCCGTTGTTTATCGAAACATCGTCTAAACCGAGGCTCAGCCCTAAACAATGGTTAACTTAGACTTCGTTTAAATAATGGACCCAGAGTCTTTAAATAATCATTGTCGCTTCTTTTCTGGAAGTAATCGCGGTCTTTGAATCATCAAAAGAGGCAAAGTGACACACGCTAACACCAACGCGGTGTAGCCTGCACATCGCGCATGAGCACAACCATTTCAACCGGTGAATTAGCAGGCACGCAAAGAGGCTTTATTCACAATAAAAACGCACGCCATTTACAAATTAAAAAGCACAAAAAAGTCACTACAAACTAAGAGCTGGAGTAGGGAGCTTGCCACAAGGGCCTGGAGCCCTAACAGCAGATCCATGTGCAGAGCAAGTTTCCTGCAGAGATCCCCGGATTGTGGACACCGCGAACAGCGCACGAACAAATGGAATCCGTGACCCAGATGTACTTCTAAATATTGATACGTGTTTGTGCCATTCACCATGGCACAAACACCGTCCAAGACCCATACATCATGGACGCGAGATTCAGAAAAAGATTTACAATCCAAGAACACTCTCTTCTTAAGATCACAGGACATATAACGGATCATGGCAAGGTGATCTTCTTTGCCATTGCAGAAAGAGGCCCTCTTTCGAAAGGTCCAAATGCCAGAAAGAATGGATTTTGTCAAATGGCGAGCCCTCTTAGCACTAAGACAGGGCCAGCGGAAGAAAAAAAACTGTTAAAAGGTTTGCTACAAACTGGTTACCAAGCACCAGGGAGAAGCCTGGGCCTTTAAGACGAGATTGTCAAGATTGACACCACCAAATTTCAATTTCAAAAAGCAAGTGTTACGACTAACGGTCTCCATTTTTTAGCCCCATAAGAAGGGCTAGATCAAGGCATTAACCCACGCAATGACCCATTTTGGAAGAGTAAGAACTGTTGCAAGGTAATGAAGCTTGCTCAAACCAGGGAAGGGATAGGGATCTCGACTTCAGAGATTGAGGGATTTGTCCAGTTTCTCAACTTTAGGCCTTTAAATTAAAATGCTCTGTAGGAATGGTGCCAAAATCTACCACCAAGATTTTCATTTTCGTAACCTAGGTGAGGCCCAAAGGCTCATCAAAACGAAACCTCCAGGAACGGAGCAAGTCTGATCAGGGTGGACAATATATTCAAGAACTGTGGAAAGACGGGAAGTGATCGCTTCAGAAATAATCTTTTAGTCCACATTCAAAAGAGAGATGGGCCGCCAATTTTTCAAGTGCTTAATGTCACCACGCTTCTTAGAAATGAGGCGGGTGACGTTACCCTTCATCGAGCCACAAAGCAAGCCATCGGAGAAACACTGGTTGGAAACACGGAGTAAAAGGGGACCCAAAGTCTCCCAAAAACAAAGATCCTGGTGACTTCCCGATATTAGGACTCTTAACAGATTTGGTTACTTCGTCAGGCGACAAGGATCCCTCGCACGACGCGCGTTGAGGGGGAGAAAGGGACTTTTCAACGGATTCTAAACATCGTTGTTTAAAAATCACGTCAAAAGGCTCATCAGTGAAAAGATCTGAATAGAAGCGCACATGCGCACGTTCAATTTCTTCTCGCGTGAACACCTCTACATCGTCAGAATAAGAAAAGAAGAAACAATATTACGCTCGAAGCGTTCACGTTCAAGCTTAAAGCAAAAGTACGTAGGCCTTTCTCCCTCCTCAAGCCATTGAACTCTAGAACGGATTTTAGAACCGTTTAAATCTTCCAAGGTACAAGTCTTAAGCTTACTTTCGAGCTTGGAAATTTCATGACTAACTGAGGGATCACCAGAAGTAAGTTGAAGTTTTAGCTTAATAATCCGGTTAACGAAAAGAACACGCTCACGCTTGTGCGAGATATCCCTGTGCTTTTTCCCGGCAAAGAAATTTATATCAGACCGGATGGAGTTTTTAAAAAAGTCCCACCAAACTTTAACCGAAGGAAAATGTTGGAAGGAATTGGCCAAATGATCGATACAATTCGAAATATAGTCGCAAAACACATCATCATTCAAAAGTGAACTATTAAACTTCCATGGTTCATGGTTCATATGGGATAGAAATATAGCACTTCACATTACCCTCTATTCAGTTAACTCTGTCTTAAATATAAGTGCTACACGGTCAACGTTGGTATAAACGTAACCTTTCCTTGTACTTGTACATGTTCATTGTCGTAACTTTAACATCTTCAGTTCCCACGGTCTGCTACCATCTGACCTTGTAGCTCAGTCGGTAGAGCGGCGGAGATCTAACCCAAAGGTCGTGGGTTCAATTCCCACACTGGTCAGAGTTTTTCTCTGTCCTTGTGCGGGTCCATTTCCATAAGTAGGGCTAACGCTCACATGGTTCATAAGGGATAGAAATGTAGCACTTCACATTACACTCTATTCAGTTAACTCTGTTTGAAATATAAGTGCTACACGGCCAACGTTTGTATAAACGTAACCTTTCCTTGTACTTGTACATGTTCATTG
>NC_090892.1:33416753-33426753 GCF_036669925.1 Montipora capricornis
AACTCGAGGAGGTGGAGGACGGATAGGAACCTGTGATGGGCGCAGCGGAACTGTAGGACCAGGCTCCTCAGGAATCTTCATCGCAGCAATAGCTTGATCAGAAGCAGTAGAACGTTGCAAATCAGCTGCAGCGCTAAGCTGTAGATCAGACGAAGTAGGAGAACCAGAAATGATGCTCGAGGAATAGACAGGGTCGGCTATTCAAGAGGCGAAAGGAGGGACTGAGACGACTGACTAGTCTGTGACAACTGAGAGAACTGTGTAGACTGCGAAGACTGCGAAAGCTGTGCGGAGGGCTTCTTTGGTGTGTTCTGGGGCAGTGATGAAGGCTGACCAGAAGATGGCGTCGATGTTGATTGCGATGAGAGGAGAACACGGGAAGGTGTAGGAGGCACATCAGGAGAAGACTTCGAAGGAGGAACATCAGGTAAGGCCTGCGATGAAGGCATTGAAGGAGGCCATCGGAAGAAGGCTCATCAGAGGAGGCGGCGGGAGTGGCTGTGATGGTCGGGACTCTGGAAGGGGAGCAGGAGCAGCAGCATCATTACCAGTGTCAAATTTTTCAGGGCGCCGCCACCAAGATAATTTACAATCGATAGCGTTTTGGCCGTCCTCTTTGCAAACATTGCACTTGATGTCTTCTTTACAGTCACTGCAGGTGTGACCCAGTTGGTCACAGTTAAAACATACCTCGTTAGGGCACACCTTTGCGACATGATCGGGAAGATGTCCCTTCTGTCCCTTGTGTTTGACTCTAAGAAGCTTTCTGCCGAAGCGTAGGAAGGATGGAATCGATTCAGATAGCTCCATTCTAACAACACGTGTTCCATTCTGGATGCCCTCATAGCCCTGAAGATTACATCTGCGAAAACCGAGGACAGATCCATAGCAGCCGAGACGATGGGCTAAAACTTCATTAGAAATCTCGAAGGGAGTATCATACACGACAACGAAGGTACACGTAGAAGATGAATTACGATGACTACGGATAAAAGAAGATTTACGAAGGACGAGATCACGGTACTCACTGGTGGAAAACGTCACCGAAACAAAGCCATTAGGATTACATATACGTTGGAGACATCTGATCCCAGCAGCACGGATACCAAAGTTTTTTAGATCGGCAAACACTTGGGGTAAGGAAGTGTCCTTGTCGGAAAGAGAAAAATGTGCCGTACATGATCGCTCGGGCAAAATGTTCCTGTTCAGTGGATGAATAGAATCCTTCTCTGTATCAGTAAAATATTCAGAATTCTTCATTATGTAATCAATTCTGGATTGACTAGACACACTGGAGTGTCGACGACGCCCAGCCATTTAGGCATAGGACGGGATATCAGCAATTTTCATGTTCCGTTCAGTTTCAGAACGGTCCGCCCACCTACGCTAGGGAGCGAGAACATTACCTGCCATACTACTGCAAGAGATACAAAATGACCAAAGCAGCAATACCACAAGCAAAAAACAAACTGGTAGGGCTTCGCCCTGGGATAGCCCTAGGATACGTCGTCCAAACTATCCATGCCTCAGCATTGCGTAGTTAATAAACTAGGAAGGTGTTTTAGGCGCCCGTTTAAGTCGCAGCTCCACATACAAGACATGTGGTAAACTGGGTTGGGATCAGCAAAACTATTCTCCCATGGTAAGCGTGTGGGAAGGTGGATCACATTAAGAGGATCGGTTTTGCTGTTCCCAACCCAGCATACCTCATGTCTTGCATGTGGAGCTGCCACTTAAAGGGATGCCTAAAACACTCGCCTGGAATGTTACCTGTGGCCTAGAGAGAAAAAGGGCTAACCCAGGGAAAAGCCCTATCAGTCTGTTATTTCGTCTTGCTTTGGCTTGTGGTATCGCTGCTTTGGCCTTTGGCCTCGCAGTGTTATGTCAAGTACTGATGTTGATCCCCAGCGCAGCTGGGCTGAAGATGTTACCGAAGATGTGTCTGTTGTGTCTTTGGATGATTCTGTTCCTCTGTCTTATGCCCAGATGGCCCGGCTTCGCCGCCGTCCAAGAATATTGAGTCAGTCTATGGAGGATGATCACATTATGAAAAATGAAGCGCGTCTTTCTGATGCCGAGAAGGATAGGATCCACCCGTTGAATATTCTTTTTGAGCGTCCTTGCACGGCTCACTTTGTCCTTCCTGCCAAAGATACGCCTTTTTCTCAAGTTTTCACTGATTTTAAGAGTTGCGGCATTCGTGCGGCCGGTGTTAGGTGTTTGCAGCGCAGTCCCAATGGTTTTGTATCCATAACGTTTGCTATGTCCGAGTATCGTGATTGTTTTCTTCGTAAGTCCTCGTTTATCTCTCGTCGTGCTCGTCGTAATTCTTCGTCGTTCACTTTCGTGGTAATCTGTGACGCCCCTTATGAGCTCCTGGATGAAGCCCTTTCTCATTGTCTCAGCTATTATGGCTCTGTTCATGGAATTCGTCGGGGTGGTCTCCAGGGTTATGATGGAGTTGTCCTAGTCAATTCCTTCGTTAATGCATTTTGGCAGGAAGCTCCTTAGGATTAAGCACGAAGGTCAGGTCCCCACCTGCCGTAAGTGTCATTTGCCAGACCATGTTGCCAGGGCGTGTGCTAAGGTTGTTGTTTCAACTGTGACAAGCTGGGTCATAACTTTCAGTGACTGTACCGAAGATACTGAATGCAGCATCTGTAAGAAGGATGGTCATTATGAGGTTGATTATCGCATGTCCTGGAGACGTCGCCCTGCCTTGGCTGACATTGACGTTCCTGTTCCTGATCCTTCTCCTTTCACAATCTCCTCCTATTGTTTCAGACGAAGCCTTCGCTGCTATGGAAATTTCTGAACTTAGTCCGGTTGTTTCGCCTCTTCTGTCTCAGACTTCTGTTCGTGCTTTTGTTTCGCGTGTGGTGTCCAAGCGTAAGCCTGCTAGGCTGGACCTTGCGGATGGTCCTTCTCCATGAAAGTCGACTCCACCCTTACCGGTTAGCTGTGGTAGGAACACTGATAACCCTCGTCCTTCATGAATTCTCAAATTGTTTCCTTAAAATCTAGAGTCTTCCCGACACCTTTTTACGAGGCCTGTTTGGATACCTTATCAATGGTGTCCGTTGAGTCATCCCGGCCAATGTTAAATCGTCAGTGATCTTAGGTTATTCGACCAGGGTTTTCTCTCGATTGTCAATGGTCTCTCGTCCGGGATTCGTTTACTGAGAATTTTAAGAATGATGTCATTTCGTTGATTATCCTCCGTGGTGTACGATTCTCTCTTTAACTGGGGTGTTATCTCTTCTAGTCTCTTCTAGTCTGTGCGCCTCTTGTCCCCCGACTCTAATGTAAACAAGCGATGCCATTTTGACGGTCGATGCCATTCTTACTAACCAAGCCTTTTTATTCGGTTAGCTTTCAATAAATTGTTGGGATTAGCTTCATTTAAATACTTTAAAATTGCCAAAGTAGAGGTAGTGTAGAGGCTAAATCCACTTAATTTGCTCTTAAGCCATTGAACCGAGTTCGAAATCGTTCGATCATTTTTTTCCATTTTTTTACTAATTATTTTCTAAGGTACGCTGATAATCTAGTCCTAGATCAAGTATTTTTTTCCTCATCTGCAAACGACAAACTTAACAGTGAAAATTGTTCTAAGTGTCGTCCAAATGGCATCGCTTGTTTACGAAAGGGAAAATTGCGTCCCCGACGTGAGACCATTGACCATTGCTTTTTAAACTGCCGTAGGGTCAAGAGGGTCTGGTTGCATTTTGCACCAGCCCACTCCCTGGTGCTTGGTTCCCAGTTTTCTGTAAGTCTTTTAACTGTTTTTTTTTTTCCTTCGCTGGCCCTCTGTTAGTGCTAAGAGGGCCCGCATCGCACGGCACTTCGTGAAATCCTCTTTTCAAAACGACAGAGAAGATCTTGGAGCGATTTTCCGGTTATGTTTGTAATAATTTAAAACAGAGGGTTTTCCTGGATTCTAAGCGCTTTTCTCAGTCTCGCTTTCGCGATCTTTGGCTTCTGAACGGTTTTTGTGCCGCGGAGAATGGACTTCCACGCGTTGTAATCTAGTCGTACATTTAAATCCTTGTAACCTTTTTGTCCGTGCGCTCTTCGCGGCGCCCACTATCAGGAGCTCTCCTTAGGGAATTTGGACTGTTCATGCACTCTACCGTTAGGGCCCCGCGCTCTGGTGGCTACTTGCTTACTCCGGCTTTTGGTTTCAATCGGTTTTTCTGTGCTCCTTTTTTTCTTTAGTGGCGTGTGTTTGTAAAAAGCCTTTTTTAATTTTTATTGCAAATAAAGGTTGTCTTTCAAGGGAAAATAAAAGGCCCAAACAGCTTTTCGTTATTGTGGTTGTGATTGTGACCAATTGGCTTTTTTCTTATTTTCTTGGGTCCTGTCCGAAGTACCTGCCAGGGGAAACGGCGTGGACCCAACCCTAAATTGAGTGTGTGCATTGACGTGTCCCTCGTTTGCTAAAAGTCTGCTGGCGTTCTTCCTTGAGGAGATTTATCGTCATGTTGGCTCTTCGGTTGTCTTACAACAGTTTTTGGACGCTGTTGACCTAGAAAAGCTCGTGGCTGTTCAGTTTCTGCGCGGTGGTCTTGTTTGCTTGACTTTTAAGGACTCCGAATCTTGTGACAAGCGTGGCTTGTCTTTTGGTGAAACGCCTATTCATGTTTCACATGCAGATGCGAAAGTTCGCTCCTTCCATCGTCGAGATCTTCCTACAGAAGTTTCGGACGATGATGTCTCCAGTTTCTTCAGTTCTTTTGGTGAAATCGTTTCTGTTGAGCGCAGTAAGTTCGATGGCTTCTCCCGCGCTCTACAATGGCAACCGTGTTGTTAAGATATCCTTGGATGATGAATTGTCGTATTTTGTTCGTGTTGGTGATTTTCCTTTCGTGCTTGGTATGCTGACCAGCCCCCTCAGTGTTCTGTCTGGCGTAACTTTGGTCATCGTGCCTCACACTGCCCTCTCTCTGGCCTGTGCCGGCGTTGTTATCAGCCTGGTCATTTGGCTAGGGAGTGTAGGCAGGCCTGGGGCTCTGTTCATCCTGGCACAGAAGTTGTTGTTGGTGGTCCTCTCGCTCCTGACGTTGATAGTCCTGAGTACCATGACATCTGATGATGGAGAGATGGCTTCTGGTGATGAGGAGGTTGCTGCTAAGGCTGCCCCTCCTCAGTTCCGTCCACGTTGTTCTGAACCTCTTGTTTCTATTACGTCGTCTTCCGCCTCCGTGTCTCCTCTTAAAGTTTCCGCTCCTGCGTCTGTTTCTACTCCGCCGTCTTCCGCCTTCGTGTCTCCTGTTCTTGTGACTGTTGTTTCTGCTTCGGCGTCTTCCATATCCTTGTCCCCTGCTAAAGTCTCTGTTCCTGTGTCTGTTGTTTCTACTCCGCCGTCTTCAGCCTCCGTTCCTACGGCGTCTGATGTTCCAGATAATAATAATAATAATAATAATAATAATAATAATAATAATAATAATTTTATTCTTAAAAACGCATAATACAAAACGTCTCTATGCTTTTTACATGAAATAAAACTATATGCACTCAAGCAGCATGATAATGATAAAATAAATATACATAAGTTCAGATTCACTATTCACTAAAAATATCTACAGAGTTTGCTAATGTAAGATCTAGTGACAAAGATTTCCGTAATTCAGGCCCGGCCACGGCAAATGCTCCATGTCCATAGGTTTTCGAGTTCGTGCGAGGGACTGCTTTTCCTGTGGAACGTTAGCTGCGAGAGGTGGTATAACCTGAGACGAGATCAGACAGGTACTTTGGAGCTAACCCATTTTTTACTTTGTAAATGAGTAGTAGAATTGTATACTGGATGCCGCACGTACAATGGAGGCTATTCAGGATGTCACTGATGGGTCTTGCAACAACTGTGGCGGCAGCATTCAAAACACGTTGCAACATTTTAACTTCAATTTCAGGTAGACCATAAAGCAAGGCGTTACACTGATCTAATCGTGTGGTAACAAATTTAAAGCGTGAACTAGCTTTTCAGCTTGCGATTGATCTTGCTGATGTTACTTAGTGCCATAAAAGAAGGTTTGCAGGTGTTGTTAATGTGCTGCTTGAAGGGCCTCATATTTAGGCTTGACAGTTAAACCTCCGATGACAATCTCAGGTTTGGGAGAAATAGATCGAGAAAACTTTGAGTGAATTTGTAGAATTTCAGTCTTTCCATCGTTCAAGACGAGGTTGTTGCGAACACACCATGACTAAATGTCCTGTAAACAGGCCTCAAGATCAACTGTTCCTGCGTCATGCTGTTGCTTGTCGATAATAATGTAGACTTGAGTATCGTCTGCGTACATCATGGCAGAGATGCCATGAGACGAGAACATGTCTTCAAGTTCTGCGACGTACAGACAGAAAAGAATAGGACCAAGGAGCGAGTCCTGATGTACACCAGAGACTAGAGAACATGGATCTGATAGCTTGCCACGGATGCTGATACGCTGGGTGCGGTTGTGAGATCACAATTTCAGAAAAACTAAACCGCTTCTCCAGAGTTTGAAGAAGTAGACAGTGATCAATGGTATCAAAGCTGAGGAAAAATCTAGAAGTATCAGCAATGCCTCATTATCATAATCGACCGCTCTAAGGAGATCGTTGCGTACCCGGAGAAGGGCCGTTTCAGTGCTGGAATAGCGGCAATAGGCTGGTTGCACTACAGGGTACAGATGTCCCTGCATCTTATGTTCCTTCTTTTGTTCCTGCTTTCCCTGCATCGTCTGCTGTTACCTCTGATAGTAAACCTATTACCTCAGTTGCGTCGTGCTCCTCTTCATCGTCTTCTGTTCCTGTTTCAAGTTCTTCTGTTGTTGCTCATCGTCATAAAATTGATTCATATCTTTTTTCTGCTCTAGGTGATTTCTCCCGTAATGACGTGATTCGCATGTCTCCAAAATTCAATCAAAATTCAACGTTTTAACACTCAAACTTCAAAGTTTACCCTCCCACTTGGGAACGTTTTGGCGCCAGTTACGCAAATGATCGTAGCTGATTTATTTGCCGTTTGGCAAGACATGGCGTTTACAATAAATAAACTAGGTAAGAAATTTCAAGCAATGTGTTCAAAACTGCAAAAGACAAAATGCCCGTACGCGTTGCTTACTTTGCTCCCGGTGAAGTGTTTGCGGAGTGGCGCCAAAACGTTCAATTCCAAAGTGGGCGGGTAACCTTTCAAAGTTTGATTGTCAAAACTTTGAATTTTGACTGGCCAGCAGAAGATGTTTTTGTCAAGTGTGTGGCCAGGTAGTTGCAAAGCGACGGTATTTCTTATAATGATTGTAGGTGTTTTGTTATCTTGTGCTGGTCATGGCTGCTAATTGAGAGGGTGAAATGGTTGTGTGCATGCTTGATGTGTTGGCCACACCGGGTTAGTGTCAGCGTGTGTCACCTTGCTTTTCTTGTTGTTTGTATCATTAACCGCTGACAAGCTTATTAATCGAACGCGGGCTCACTTTCTTTATTGATGGTTTGCATCTGATGTCACGGCGGCCATGTTGGTGTACAGGACAATGTAGTAAAATGTCTTTTGGGAATTTGACTCTATTATTATGCATCTATTGTTTTGTACACCAGCATGTCCGTCTCATCGCGTGGATTCAAACTAAGAATTTTGTGTTTCACTTTGAGTGTATGACAGAAATGGATACTCCAAAATAAGGTGAGACACCTTTTGACACATATGCATTGATTCATTCATCACGGGAACATTTGAACCCACAATGACCAGCTCCTAATAATATCACAGGCGCGCCAAGCTCAGTGTGAGGGAAGTATAAGGATTTGTATGGGAATCCCGATAAAAGATTAAGAAGATAGTTATATGAAAACATTCTCAATTAAAAAGCCTTACTTTATTGCCATTGTGGGCAGCTGCTTTCCCGTATGGTTATTTTCCAGATCCAACTCGATTTGAGCAATATCCCAAGGCTGCACACTCTATTCTGGGGAGCTCACCAATTTGAGTTAATTGCAAACATTCCTGTATAAAAATGTTCACACGGTCACATTTCCACATCAGAATCAATTGACAAAGAATGAACTTTCATTTCAACCCACCATCTACGCAATAGCAGTCCTGCGAGCGACCTTAGGCGGTAGTTTGTTCACTCGATTGCAAGAAAACACCTTCCGAGGGATGCCCTTTACCAATTAAGTGGCCACGGCTTCGGCCGTTGGATAACAAACGGAGCCTTACTGGGGTGGCAGACCGTAGTTTGTGAACAGCAATTTTCTTTATGCGTCGGTATGTGACTGTTCGGACTGTTCGTTGATCTTTCGCAACAGACGATTTACAGACTTTGTATGGGGAAAAGTTTGAGCTTATAAACGCTAAACTGAGAGATGTAAATGTAGAAGTGAACTTCACTTACCTCTACGTACGGTTATTCTTGTTTCTTCTGTGAAATCGGAGCGCAAACTGTGTTCGTCTTAGACAGGTTTGTGGCTTACGAATTTTTACGATGTCGTTGGTTGCCATTTTCTGTCATGAAGCAAAGTATGGCCGGTGACTCCCCGCCATCTCGTCCTACAAATTGTTCTCGTATCACAAAGCAACGGACCGAATCGCCATGAAAAACACCACAGCCTTAAAGGGCGGATTAATCTCCTATCACATCAACTCCACTCCGGGATCGCACCGCAGTTATTGGCGGATAAATTCCAAATAATGTTCGGCTTTCTAGAATTCTTTCGCGATTCGGTCCGTTGCTTTGTGATACGAGAACAATTTGTGGGACGAGATGGCCGCACATCGGCCTTGCATCGCATCATGAGGGGAAATGACAACCAACGACATCGTAAAAATTCATACACCACAAACCCGTCTAAAATGGTCACAGTTTGCGCTCCGATTGCACAGAAAAAAAGAGGACAACCGTAAGTAGAGGTAAGTGAAGTTTATTTCTACATTTACATCTTACTTTAGCATTTATAAACTCAAAGTTCATTTTCCCATACAAAGTCTATCAATCGCCTGTTACGTAAGATCAACGAACAGTCACATACCGAACTTGGGCTGCCTTACACTTTCAGACGGCCCAGGTCGCTCGTGTCAAGCACTCCACTCCCTTCCTCATCTGATTTACTTCGTGGGAAATCTTGTTCCTGACGTCATATAGATTTTCTCATTTCCACCAATGACAGGGAAGGTTAAACTTTCACAAATCTGAGGAATTTAAGGCATGTGCCTCAGGTGAGAATCAACATGTCAGAAGATGCCAGAAATCTAAATGTGCAGTTGGAGAAAGCTTACCGTGTATTTGGGGTCCCTAAGCTTTCCCTCAACTTCCCTTATCTTAAGCCCTCACCCTTACCCCCACCCCGGAATAGTCATGCCGTCCAAATTCAATAACACATTTGCTACGAAATCAGAGGTTATTGTGCATATCATTCCTCCCTTAGATAGCTTTGATAGAAAAATTTCCTCCGGGCGTCGGGAATCAAAACTCAAAACTGACTCCGTTAGCGACGACACTCTTGCCATCGAGAATGCGGCGTTACGTTCACGTCGCCGGAATACCCATTGGGACATTATGGAACGTGGATAAATATGCTATCCTCCGAAGTTTACAAGAAAATTTGATAGCAATCTTTGTAAACGAAGCTCACTGTATTAGCCAATGTATTTTAGAATCTTAATCACATCTTCTTCATTAATACCTGTACAAGTATGTGCTTCATCGCCTTTAGCCGTTAATCAGAATAGAGGATGAAATTTCCCTTGTATTTATTTCTTTCGAAAATTAAGTTAATGCAACAAGAAAAATAAGACTAATGATACCTGACAACAATAGGACAATCTCAACCAACCTCTGGAGACACCAATAACAATAGAGAAATGAAAGACTTCTGGTCAGAGTTAGTAGAACAAAAGAAGCTAATAAGAGATCTTTTGTTTTCCTGCACCAACATGGCGGCGATGACGTCACGTGAAAACCTCCTATAATTAATAGAAATACAGAAATAACTAGGGATATATAAATGTGTTCTTGACGTGTTGTCA
>NC_090892.1:33434253-33451753 GCF_036669925.1 Montipora capricornis
ATGATGATGATGATGATAGTACCTACAGATGCCAAAGTTTTAATTTTATTTCAGTTGTAGTAAGGCTTTCGTGAGTCAGCTATTTTTTCTTTAAGTGTCGTCAACTAGAGTTAAATTAGAAATGAATCAAGGATTGTGCTTAAAATGCCTTTATTTCATGTTATACATGTAGATATCCACTGAATAGAGAAGGTGCCATGAAAACTATTGTTGATGCTCTTGGAGACCGTGATGTGGTTGTTGGTACAACTGGTATGTTGTCACGTGAGCTGTTTGAATACCGTGTAGCCAAAGGACAAGGTCATGAAAAGGATTTCTTGACAGTGGGATCAATGGGTCATGCATCAGCTATTGCACTTGGAATTGCTCAGTTTAGACCAAAAAGACAGGTGTTTCAAAGTTTCTTTGTAATTAGTGCCAGTACAGTGCCTGGTTGACTTCATGCAAAAAGTGATTTTCATTGTGATGGTTCCTGGGAAATCGCTATTTAATGTAGAGTATTTTGATGTTGACCTTGTCTTCATCAACCTCTTTCCCTCAATTGTTCCATTGTGAGCCAATGCAGCAAAAACAGAAGAGTTAATTGAGGTCATAAGCAGTTTGAATTTAAAGCTCTTATATGGTTCCATATGAGAAGTGGTCGTGGATTTCAATGAATCCACAAAGTGGAGGGGTGTCTGTGGTAGCCTGCTCAGTGGGCAGTTTTGTCCTAGCCTGCATAGCTGTCCAAGCGGACAAACAATTGGCAAAAAAGAACAAACAAGCCGGGAGGAAATGTGGCAATTGGGGCAGGGAAAGGGAGGTTTTCCCTGCCCCAGTCCCCTTGCGTCTTTGTTGATTGTTAATTCGCTCGGACAAAACCGCATGCTGTGCAGGCTATTTATATGGTTCAGAGAAATGTCTTGTTATTAGACTCGCTATCCTTGCATGATTATACCTGAATATTAAACTTTTTTTCTAAAAAGAAATGCATCTTGTTTTGATATTTTTGTAGGTTTTTTGTTTCGATGGTGATGGTGCAGTCCTCATGCACATGGGTGCCTTAGCAACCATAGGACAAAGTGATGTTCCAAACTTTAAACACATCTTGATAAACAACGGCTGCCATGACTCTGTGGGGGGCCAGCCCACAAGTGGGGCGAGTGAATCGTTTGACTTTTTGGGTGTGGCTCGGTCTTGTGGCTATAAAGCAGTAAGTTCCATTTGTCTTACATCAGGGACTGAGTTAACAAACTGCAGTTATGTGACATTATTCTTTTGGCTCAACAGACCTCAATAATGACTTAACTTTACTTTGCTGTAGTTTCAAAGTCTCTCACAAGCAAGGGAGGAGTTTTAAGTTTGTTTGTAAAACACTGGCTTGTTCTGCTGACATTAATCAAACAGATTTACTACATTATGCAAGTTGACATAGTCAAAGTTCCATATAGTCTGTATTTTCAGTGACTGCACTGTATAGAAGAAAAATGTGTTATAGCATGGTGCTTTACAGCAGCTCTTAATCCGCCTTTCTTGGAAAGGGTTGTGAAGGCAGGGCTATCTCACATAGCTAGTGTTGCGTGCGGCGAATCCATGAAATAAATCCCTTTTCTCTTGGCAGCTTTGCGTTATACACCTTATTCAAAAATGGACGCCATTTAAATATTCTTTTCTTTTTATTTAAATGAGCCCTTGATGCCTCGTTCTTAAGCTTAAAATTCAAAAGAATATTTTATCTTGAACGAGGCAACAAGGGCCAATTTTTATCCGCATAAATCAGCGGCCATTTTGGAATAAGGTGTATGCAGCCCTATTTTATTTCATAAGTCAGTGAAAGGTATGAAACAACATTAAATTCACTTTGGAAAAAGAGGAGAACCAACCATTTGTAGATGTCCTTGTTGATAACAGTCGCTCTGATTTTCTAGTTACATCATTGTTTCGTAAGAAAACTTACACTGGACTGCTTACTAATTTTTTCAGTTTCACACCCTTCTCTTACAAAATTGCCCTCATTCGTACATCAGTGGACAGGGCTTTCAAAATCAACAACACATGGTTTGATGAAAAACTGTTTTCCATGCAATATTATACAACTTTAGGGCTAATTAAGCTTAAGTCACCCCGAGAGGACCGCTGAAAAGAAGCTTTATTTGTCATGCAATTCCAGACTTTTCTAGAATTATCGTACAATCTGTAATATTCCAGATATTCCAGAAATTTCTTTTATGTGACTTGGCAGTTTCTACAAATTGTAAACCCTGTACTATAAATAGTAACAGAACTTTCTAGACGCTTAGATTGAAAGTATAAAATCAGGCTTGTAAGTTATAGAAAAACCTCATTTGCCCGAGGGCTTACCCTCGTAGCTGGCTGTGATTGAACTTACATGTGTGCTATGGATGGATGCTGTACTGTGAGGAAGCTATAATCAACTGCGATAACTATGGTGGAGCTATAACCTTTGACCTTGCGATATCCGGAGAGAAGAAAGAGACAATAGCCGAAAACATGTACATCTACATGTTCCAGCACTCGGCAAAGTCCCTTTTTGACTTGTGGCTGTTTCTGCTTAGGTGGCCTCGTACACCACAAGCCTTTTTAGACCGGGGACTTTATCCCCTACTCTTCTCGAATAGTGTTTGGGTTCTTTAACGTCCCACAGGGAACTTATGAACATAGAAGATATTTGTGAGACGGGACCTACGGTTTACAGTCCTTATCCGAGAAGACTTGAAGGTCTAACCATTTGCAGATGAAAATTACAAAGGCAGCACTTTCTCCTCAGTTATGTTAAGATCCTGAGTGATGATCCGGCCGGGGTTCGAACCCGCGACCTCCAGCGTGACAGGCCGGCGCTCAAGCAATTGAGCCACCGGTGCGCGGTTCGAAAAGTAAAGAAGACAAAGAAGTCAGACTTCATTATGAACTCTTCTGTAAGAGTTTGTATACACAGAAAATCAAGTGAGTGGAAAGAATCCAGTGAATCATGGAATTCAAGCATTGTTGTCTACAGTCGGTGGAACTTGGAGTTAGAAGTTAATCAAGATCAACACATGAATGGCCATTAAATACAGTAAGCCTGCTTTACGAACTGCTTAACTTAATTTTTAACCAAAGTAACAGTAATAGTGTAAAATTAATGAAATAATAGTGAAAACGGGTAACTGCTTATTGTCACACTTTTGTTGCGTGCCTTATAGCGTACTCGGGAGGTCGTTTTCACTTATGCCTTGTTCGCGGACATCTCTTGGTTATTCCAGCACATAACAGCCCCTTCTCTCTTTTAGTACGACCTAAAATTAAAATCTTTGCCAAGAGGTATTGTAAGGATGTAGACATGAGCGTAGCCTTTACCTCCATGTTTAGTATGAAGGACACGATCCGAAATGTGTTGCGTTCCCAGGTTGTAGTTGCATGTGCAGGTTGTAACGCCAGATATGTCGGTGAAACCACCATAAATTTGATTCGCAAACATTTGCTTTCGGATCGTAATTTCCATACCTATACCGACATCTGCAAGGCTCCGAGTCGAGTAAGAACTTATTTGTTCAGGTAGCTGCTTTGCCATGTTAGACTCGGCCCTTGCCCCTTTCCAGGTTAAGATTAAGGAAGCCCTCCATATTGAATGGGAACGACCCGCACTTAACAAACAACTCAAACATATTAATTTGACACTTGTATTTTAATTTGCTGTTCACCTTGCATTCCAGTTATTATTGTATTGTCGTTTAAATTCCCGCAATTCCTAGTATCTGTTTGTTTCTTATTTGCATTTTGTATTTCTAGTTTGCCCCAAAATCCGTTCTCAGGTTGAATCCGTTTTTACCTGCTGTAGGTTAAACTGGCGATCCTCACTTTTTCCTTGGTTAAATATGCACATGAATTAAAGAAACTTTTTTGGAGCCTAAATTAAGCCTGGAGAAAAGTTAGGGTCAGGTTGGGATTAGTTCTGATTACTATTTAACAATTACACCCGTAGCCTCAATAGCCCATGAGGCAAAGCCGAATGGGCTATTGCCCCGTGGCCCTTGAGGGCGAAGGGTCTAATTGTTTTAGTATCACCCAACTGGTCGCACAGAAAAGGCAATTATAAATAAAGTTATCAAATACAAGTTGAAGAAATATTTATTTGGGAATAAAACGAAACAAAGCGTCACGCATTTCGCTACTCTAGTCCTTCAGTGGCGTAGCCAATTAAAATGCAAGATTTGCATTAGTCCACTCGTTGGGTGATACTAAACTTGGATATCAATTGAATTATTGTACAAAAGTAAACAATGAAAAGACTGTGTTGGGTTGAGCATTGATTGAAGATGGAGTCAAACCCAGTGTGTTTTAAGCAACCCTTTTAATCACGCTCGCATGTATTCATGTGCTTATCTAAAAGAAGCACCTACATGAAGCATAATACCCAACATAGTTAATCGAGGGACTGGTTATGAAACCTTAGAACTTTCAAAAGCGAGAACAATGTTGTTGCAATCGATGTTGAATTGACCGCGACCCTGCACAATCTTTTGTTTTCGCTTCGCACGGGTTCGCAAATTAGTTGCTCATAATTTAATGGAAGGATTTGATCGGTTATTTTCTCGAAAAAAGGCGTGTTTTGTGCAGGTTCAAGGCCAAAAATACGGACAAAAACATGAAACAAAGGAACTTGTCCAGTTTCATAACCATCTCCATGCATTAACTATGTACCCAATTATGGCAATGTCCACACTATGATAATGATAACTTTACCTGCTCGGTTGGTGATGGTGACATCTTATTTCAAGTCCACACTGGTGACAGGCAGGGGGGGGGGGGGGGTGGGGGCCATGTCCACATTGCTTCTCAACCTTTTTGTGGACTGGATCATGCGGCGCACCACTGAGGATCAGATCAGGGGCATCGGATGGACGCCCTTTTCCTATTTGGAGGACCTAGATTACACTGATGATCTAGTCTTACTATCACACACCCACACGGACATTCAAGAGAAGACGCAACGCCTTAACACCTTTGCGAACCAAGTTGGCCTCAACATCAGCAGCAAGAAGACCGAAATTAAGGGACTGAATACTCCCGACGCACGACCAGTCCAGATTGATAATGAAGAACTTCCTTACACAGACTGATTTACCTATCTTGGCAGCATCATCAGTAGAGATGGAGGAACTGATCTGGACATTCAGAGCCGTCTCAACAAGGCCAGAAACTCGCTCAACATGATGAATGTATCATGAAGTATGGCACTCCTCCACTTACAGTACTCTCACCAAGCTGAAGATCTATCACAGCTGCGTCCTTTCAACTCTCCTGTATGGTTCAGAATGTTGGCGCCTAACTGAGAAGGATTTAACAAAACTCTCCACATTTCACACCAAAAGCCTTCGGCGTATCCTACGCATCGTTTAGCCTAATGTCATCTCAAATAAAGATCTCTTTGAACGGTGTGGAACTGAACCAATGGCTACCATCCTGATGAGGTGACGCTGGAGGTGGATTGGCCATGTTACCCGTCAAGAAACTTCCATTACGAAAACTGCTTTACATTGGAACCCAGAAGGGATACGGTAGAGGGGCCACTTCAAGATCACTTGGCGACGGACAGTGGAGAAAGAAATCAAGGAGATGGGGAAGACCTGGGGAGGCATCAAGCTTATGGCAAGGGACCCGCAGATGTGGAGGGAGCATGTTGCTCCCCTACATGCCACTTAAGCGTAAAGGGCATGAGTGAGTCCTAACTGTAACGCGGTAACGCAATATAGTAACAAAACATCAAAAGCAAACATTGCATATCATGACTCTGGATCAACTTAATGTGTATACAAGGATTTGGGCAATAAAAACAATGCATGCGGTTCCTGTCGTTAAATTTAGCGGTGGGGGGCTTCTGATAGGTCACCATCAGGCACTGGTGTGGTCTCGCTCTGAATTCTAGGCTTCAGATGCTTCCATGTTGTTTGATATATTCTGCCACCAATGCCAACTAGATGTGTTTTGGGCTCTTGGATGGGTTGCGTACTGTTCATTATAACAGCTGGTTCCTAAATGCCTTTTAAGGTATTACGAAACACTGACTCCTTGTTGTTCAAGATCCTTTTGTCGATGCCGGCTTCCTTGTTGTGGGTTTCTGCTTGCTTGGCCTGACGCTGTTAGTTTGTCTAAAGGTGGGTGTCGTCCAGAGGTTGTTTGGACAGGAGGTTGCTTGTTGCACGTGGTAGCAGTGTTTGAGGTTTTCGCCCAAAGAGTAACTTGTAAGGTGAGGGAAGCTGGTTGTCCAGTGGTGTTGTGCGGTACATCCATAGGGCTGTTGAAGGACATTCTTCACTCTCTGTTGCCTTTAACAGCGAGCTCTTGCAAGTTCCAGTTGTGCTCTCAGCTAGGCAGTTTGCCTGGTGGTGTAGGGAGAGCTGAAGGTTAGCGTGATACCGCTTAGTATACACTGCGTCTTGAACTTTTCTCTGACCAAAATTAGCATTTTCAGCCGTTTTTACCGCTTTAAGACTAATGCGTTTGTTAAAAACGGGTTAAATGGCCTTCTGGAGTACAAATACCGTGAGATATTTGTACTTGTTTGGGTGTTATTTGTACTCGGCTAACTGCAGTTGAATAGTAATGATTATGATTATGATGATGATGATTATTATTAAGATATTATTAATTTTTGGGACACGTCGTCGTCATAGGCGCCCACGAGCAATACCGCTAGCCATGATTACCATGCGAAAAGCAACTGGTAGGTTCCTACCTGGTTTTGGTTCTACCACTTTGATTTCATCACAAATTTTTTGCTCTTAAACATTGGGCGTAGATCTGCTCCGATTATCTCGCTCAGGTCGTTAAGAGTTCGTCGAACGATGTCGGCCGATGTCCGATCTTTGAATGGCAAAACAATTCTGACGAGTTTGCCTTGCTGGATTTCACGGTGCACTTTTAATTTGCTTTGCCTTGCGCGCAGACAAAGCTGGTAATGGTAGAGCCTAAACCTCCCCTCATTAATCAGCACTGCGTTATCTACAAATTCTCATATGATCTGTATGATACAGATTATGTTGGATATACCTTCCGGCATTTCTTCCAAAGCATCGCTGAACGTACTCTGCTATTGGAAAACAATTAAAAGAAGAACATAAGCTACGTGATTGCAATTTACAAGATCATTTTACCATTCTAAAGAAATATCACACCAAGCTCGACTTGCTAATCTACGAGATGCTGTTCATTAGGAGATTGCAACCCAAACTTAATACACAATCAGATTCCGTCCGTGCAAAACTGTTTACATGACAATAGATTATTTTGCGCTTTTAGTTTCAATTTTTATTATGACAATAACTGCTTTTATACTTTTAGCTTAAACCTTAATTTTTGAAATATTTTCACACTTCTCTTATGTATATATATATATATATCTTATTCGATGGCTTAACACATAATACGCGCGGGTATTATTTTTCTGAGCCCCGCAGGGGCGAGGAAACATACGAGCAATAAGCAAAATGTCAGTGAGTATTATATTTTAAACCATCGAATAAGAAATTTTTTATTCCACTACAAAATGGATATTATTTTGCTTCAATGTCATTTGGTAATAAAAGCATAATCTGTCCTTCAGGGTGCGTGCGTCACGCTGTGGAAACGTTCTTGGTGTAGGTATTTGGCTTTCAAGAACAAGTTTATTACGTGCTTCACATGAATCGATATAGCTGCTGAGTTTCAAGGACATGTCCTTGAAAGGACAAGAATGGCAACAAGGACATATGTTAAGTGAAGTTAACGTAACAGCCGTAACTCAAATAGGTATCGCGCGAATAAGCATAACTGAAATAGGCAGAACGCAAAAATGCATAACGCAAATGGCCATAGCACGAAAAGGATAACACAATGAGGCATAAGGCAGAGCCATAACGCAGAGGCATAACTTAAACAGGAAGAAAAAGTCCGATAGCGATTATATGTTCTTTCCCTTGACATGTCTCTCTCTTTGTCCAGCAAGTCCAATGATGTTTATTCTCTATTTTCGAATTCCCCATAATACACTTTGTTTGCCCCCCAAATTTTGCATAAACCATTGTTTTCAAATGCTCTTGGGAATATGCAGTGTCCCCAAAATTTGGGGGGCAAACAAAGTGTATTATGGGGAATTCGAAAATAGAGAATAGGCTCCACATTCTCCTTTCTGAGAGTTGAGATCATCGGCCTCCTTACCGAGTGGTTGTTGTGCCTACCTGTCAATCCGGCGGCATCGCTCATGGATTTCATGAAAGAACCGAGCGAATTTTTTCCTAGTGGCTGTTTCTTGAACCAAATCTTGGATGACGGCTCAACAATCGACGCCAGATAAAACGGGGAATCTGCATTGGTCATTTCAGGCGGTCTTCTTGCCAAGTATTCTTTAATGATGCTCACCGGACAGCGTGATCCACCAGTAGCGAACATTTTGGACTTGAAAGTGCGGTCAGGGACGAATTCGTGTTCTCCAGTCCGAGTCTTGCTTCCACGCTCAGTTGTCCACTCAACATACTCTCTTCCATGGGGGGCATTCTATGGAGGTATATCTATGACATAATTCAATGATCAGTATTTGAAATAAAATCGTCCAAATCATGAATGAATCAATCCAAAGCTGAATGCAACAAGCCGATTCTGCAAATGGCCATCACGGAAAGAGGTATAACGCAGAGGCATGACGCAAAAAAGCATAACGCAAATAGCCATAACGCAAACAGCCATAACGCAAATAGGTATCGCGCGAATAGGCATAACGCGAATAGGCATAACGCAAGTAGGCATTACGCAAAAAGGCATGACGCAAAGACGCATAACGCAAATGGCCATAACGCGAAAAGGATAACACAATGAGGCATAAGGCAGAGCCATAACACAGAGGCATAACTTAAACAGGATCCGTCCGATAGTCCGATAGCGACTATATGTTCTTTCCCTTGAACAATCAATTGACTTTTTTTTTAGAGCTGAAATTGTGTACGGAGTACACAGCCGTCATGGCTATTTTGTTATGAATATTTGCGTTATGCCTTGCTTCGTTACACCTTTCTGCGTTATGCCTCTGCGTTATTTCTCTTTACGTTATGGCTATTTGCGTTATGGCTGTTTTGCGTTATGGCTATTTGCGTTATGGCTTTTTGCTTTATGCCTCTCTGCGTTATGCCTCTTTCCGTGATGGCCATTTGCAGAATCGGCTAGTTGCTATTCAGCTTTAGATTGATGCATTCATGATTTGTACGATTTTATTTCAAATACTGATCATTGAATTTTGTCAAAGATATACCTCCATAACAGTCTTCGCGTTTAATTTGTATGTCTCCAAACTTTACTCGGTGATGTTAGTCACGAGCTCTCCACCCAAAGAACAGGGTGTTGTAAAACCAAACCGTGCGTACAAAACTCTGTGGTGTGTGGCATCCAAGTTGTTTCTCGTCCCACAGCTTTTGAATTTGAGTTTCACTTAGTCCTTGCGCTTTGTTTGGCTTTTGCCCTTTGCCAGAACGGCAGAGTTGTTTCTCTGGCCTTTGTAAACTGTCTGTCAGAAAGTATACTGTACTGTTTCCTCTTTTCCCTTACTGAACGGTCGAAACTCCGTAACATAGCTGTTAATGTGTCAGGTTCGTAATCATCTCCGTTTTACTTGCGAACATTTAAAAGAAAGTGGGTTAAAAGTTTGTCAAGTTCTATTTCTGGTATGTTTTCAAGAGTTCTTTTTTCGTTAACAGTTTTTGCCCAACGGTGAAATATGTTAAGGTCGTGTTTTTGTTTCTGTTTTCGTTAAGAAAATTGTCAATGTCTTCATCGTTCAGTTGTCCGCTTTTTGTTTTTTCCGTCAGTTCTGTTTGCTCAGCAACTGTAACAAGACCACCTTCCGTTTGTTCAGTAAAATAGTCCGTTCCTGTTAGCTCGTCATTTAAAAAGTCGAGTCCAAGGGAGCCAAACAAGTCGAATTCGTCCGGTCCGGCTATGATTGGTGCTCTCCTGTTTTTAGTCCGTATTTGCTCTGTTCTAAACCGGTCAAACCGAGACACTACAGTGTATTACCGTTTCATATTTCGTGCGTTCTCTTGACCAAATATGGTAAAATGGTTTAATAGTGGAATAATAAATATATATATTTCACTAGTTCAGTTTTTTCATTAGCTTGATAATGAAGACATGGAGTCATCAAAACGTCGCAAAAAGTTTTCATCGCTGGTTTTTATTCTCAAATAAAATCGTTTAAGAACTTGTTTGTTGTTCTCATTGTCCTGTTTAGGTAATGAGAGCAGAACAAAGAGAAGAGGTCTTGGAAGCAGTCAAATTCTTGAGAGGTTTAGAGGGCCCAGTCCTTTTGGAAATCAGAACAAACAAGGGTGGCAGAAAGGACCTAGGACGACCAACAAGGACACCTATTCAAAACAAGAAGGACTTTATGCACTTCCTGGCCATTGACCATTAACCATAAGAATGATGATCAGATGGTAACTAAGCATACAATAATTATAGTATTGTGCGTGTACTTATTTTACCTGTATTTGAGAAGTGGGTCCAGCAAGAGGTTTGCGCTGGCAATCCCCTTGTGAGTTAACGAATAAGTTTCTCAGTTTTACGTCCCTCAGCACTGATAGAAGATTGAGAAAGAACGACACAATGGGAAAGAGATAACCTACTGCAAGTGAACTGTAATAAATATCAAAGAATTGTGTTATGACAAGGAGATGCTGAAAGAAAAATTTATGTTACTGTCGGAGGTGAACTTACAGAGCAAACCCATCCGATGAAAATATTGGGCAAAAAAATTGATGAGAAATTAAATTTTAGTCTTCAATTAAGTGATATATGTGAAAGTGCTATTAGTAAGCAACTTGGGATATTGAATAGATTGAAAAATTTATTGCCACCTAGTGTGGCGTTTTTCTCGAGCATCCGACTGGTAAAATTATAAAGACCACAAGAGAGGGCTTAAAGGGAAGTCTTTAAAAATACATCAGATACATGTCGTACTCTACTCAAGAAAGCTAAGTAAACAACATTAGACAATAGAAGGCTCAAGATATACTCATCTTGATGTGTAAAGTTAAAAATGGATTAATACCGAAGTACGTGACGGATCTGTGGAAAGGATAGACGATATAACTGTCTCGCTGTAAGACAGTCACTAACACGTAATACTCCATCGCTGTGGGTTAAAACTGACAGAAAAAGAAAGGAGTATTAAATGTTTGTCAGCTTTTAGAACTATGATACACAAAAAGGATATATCAGCTGATGTAAAGTTATGTGGGACTGAGAGATTGTAACCTGTATTAAAGTTAGCCCTTACTGAAATTATATTGAATTTATAGATAGTGGTGGGCAAGTTGTAATTACTCTGGCTTTCCAGGGAAACGCCCGAGGTTAGATTTCAGCTTCGTTGTTTTGCGTTCAGTCTGAGTCACAAATCACTCTCAAGCTTATAAAGTGCATGCGTGGCATTAAGGAACAACGAATCGACGACGTTTGCATGTCAGTGCCTACTGCGCATATCTATGTGGGGACTTGCCGGAGTCGCGCCAAAGTGGACGACGTTGGTAAGGGCGATTTGCCGGCGTCTTGAAAATAGCACGACGCCAAGTGTCAGGTGTCGTCAAGGATAGGAATAGCACTTCAGATACTTGCATAACGCATGTATCAAAGCTAAAACTAAACAATTGTAAGTGATTTTTTCGTCAGGTTGCTGTTCAGAAAGTCAATAAATGTCCTCCCTGCAGAAACTAAACGCAGCCTTGAATTCGTCGTTTGTTTTCTTGTTCAAATCGAACCTTTCAGTAGGGAAACAGTTTTTTTCTTACTTCTGAACATCGTATAAAACTACAATTCTTGTTCGGTCATAAGCATATGCTATACAAGCTTTCGCTTCTGTGAAGTTAGGCATTTTGAATCGAACTACTTGCCTCGTGAAAAGATTAAAAACAGACTTAAGAATCGGCGGGAAAATTTACCTCCCTCACGAACGTCGTCGTCTTTACTGCGAATATCCTAAATTCAAATTTGTACCCGACGGCGACGCGGGCTATCACGTGACCCAACGGTTCCGTCTTGCGAACGTTGTCTATTCGTAAGCCCCCTTTTTGAACGAAACGTTGAAAGTAAGCACGAGTATGGTTTCTAATTAGCTCAAACTTCATGCAAATGCACACACCGTTCGCAGTACACCCACGCCAAAAAATGTCGAGTGTTTTCGCAACGGGTCGGTCGGCTTCGGTTACGAGTGAACTTATAACAAAAATCGTTACCATCACTCTAACCTAAATAATCTGACGATCCAGGACATCAGGATGCGTCTAGTCAATATATTGCTGTGAAATATTTCAGATCATTTAAGGATATACATTGCAAGTAGTTTTGTATTTTAGTTCGTGTACTCTGTTAGTCGATTGTGATATCTGTTTTACTTCATGGATGCGAGTCCTGGACATACAGTAAAGAGATTTTAAAAAAGGTAAGTGCGTTAATATTTAAGCGCTATAGAAGACTACTGGGCATCGCTTGGAGGGACAGACGCACAAACGAGTGAATGAAAGAATAGGTGGAAGACTTAGCCGGAGTACATATACCCCTGATTCAAATTGCGCAAAGCAGAAGATGAAGTTCGTCGGCCATGCCGCGAGACACTCCAGCGAGCTTAGACTGACTAATAACATTATGCATGGACGAGTTCCTGGAAACAGAGGGCGTGGTAGACCACGGAGAAGCTGGATAACAGATATCTGTGAATGCACGCGGAGTACACCACCACAAGCTATAATTAGGCTTGCTGAGAAGAGAGACTTGAGAATGATCCCGGCATCAGAGTGCCTCTAGGGATCCTGGGAGATCTTTGGCGTAAAGAAGAAGAAGAAGAAGAACTTGAACGTGAAGTTGACCTTCTTGCAATGAACGACTAGACACGGCAACAAAGGCTAGGTATGGATGTATGTAGGTATATGTAACATCCACCAGAATTCAACAAGGTAACAACAACTTTCGATTTAAGTTCTTTAATAGGTTTTTCCTTCAGATGAACAGGAGTTACGACCGAAAGTGCAGGTAATGAATCACTCTTGTACTTACCTGGGCAGTTAAGGCCATTTCCCAGTAACTAGACGCGTATCTGCGTGAACTCGTGCTTTCCTGAGTCTGGGATCGTCAAAACGCTCAACATCTTTTGGTGTGGTCTACCGCAAACGGTGTTCAACGACACCATTTTCTTTCATTGCCACGCATGCCTCAATGTTCGCACATCCACTATAAAAGATCAATCGACCATTGCACGACCATGCCCTGTATGCACTTTGGCTAATTTTGCGCATGCGCTTTACAAACTTGAGTGCGATTTTTGACTGAACGCAAGAAAAAAAAACGAGACCGAAGTTTAACCTCGGGTGTCGTTCCCCTGGAAAGCCCAAGTTTAAAAAAAATTTAAACAAAATATTTTTGAAGCCCTTCTTTGGTTACAACTTGCCGAAGTTGTCCAAGTATGAGCGAGAATTATCTTTTATCAATTAACTTTGTTCATTACGCAATTTCTACATCAATTTATAGATTCTCTAACGGTGTATTCGCTCCTGTGGAAAGTGGATGTGAAGAAAATCAGGAGTAATTGAAGGCTTATGGGTTTCACATTTTAAAATATGTCCCTCACAAAGTATGGGAGATTTAATTTTATTATATAGATATTGATGAAATACCAGGATTTCTCCTTTTACTAAAAAATCATATCTTCACCGCGCGCAGTGAAGATATCATTTTTATCTTTCACATGTGAGGATATAGGTGTAGTCATGGTAACCAACACGATTAGCCAATAAAACGCGAGCTTTCTCTTTATTGTAAGATACTTTTGTGGTTTAATATAATTCTTCTCTACTACATTAACATTTTTATTGCAAACTTTGACATTATCATGATTTGTTTTTCATAACTTTCTTATCTTGTTTCTTGTTACACAACATGCGTGTTTTAGCGGTTGGTGACCACTTTTTCATCATTTCGAAAATGAATAAAACAAGTTGTTTTAAATCTAGACATTTCATCAATATCTATATAATAAACAGAACATTACATGGCCGCTTGGGGATACGAATTTTATCTTCTCGTGCTGAAAGTATCTCTCACTCGTTCGCTTCGCTCACTCGTGAGAGATACTCGCAGCACTCGAAGATAAAATTCGTATCCCCGCGCGGCCATGTAATATCCTCTATGTTCAATGTGCGATGGGTAATCGTAGCTCGAGCCTGCTTTTCATGCGCTAGAAAAAAACATAGTTACTAGAGGGGAATGGTTAGGAAGATCGGCAAACATCAAAGGAGCAAACAAAGATGCCAAGATTTAGGTTGGAAAGTCCACGACCGTGCACAATCTTTTGTTTTGCGTTCATACACTATGCATGAATTACGTAACCAACACGTTTCTATTGGTTAGTTCTTCAGTACGGAGTAAACAACTATTATGTTTTGTGCACGGTCAAGGCCAAAAAAGAGAACAAAAACCTAGAACAAAGAAAGTTGTCTGGTTTCATAACCATTCCCCTCTATTAACTATGAAAAAACATGGGCTGTAACTTATCGTATCGCCCTTTAACTGGGTTAATTTATTTGATATTATTGCACCATCCCGCCCAAGCAGATCGCCATAATATAAAATTATATGAATCAGAAATGCTAATTTATGATTTTTGAAATGCTTATTTATGATGAAGAGGTTTATTTAGTTTTTATCTCCAGTTTAAGACTTAAACTGAAGTGGTAATTTAGATGTATATCGATCAGTTCAAAAAATTACTTATTTATTAGCGGATTTGTAAATTTAAGTGCATTCACGGAAGAATTTTAAGTAACAATATCCTCTGCGAAACAGGTGTTAAATTAGAATTCTAAGATATGGAGTATGGGATTTAATCTTTCAAGTCGTACCTCCAGTGTCATTTCGTCTTGTTTTTTGGCAAACAGTGTTGTTCCATATTTATCATTGCGGAAAACGCTTGTACAACTATTGATGTGAAGATAGAAGATTGATCTTGAAGTAACAATTAAGTGCAGTAAAATCCCACTTTTGCGCCCTTGGAAAGGAAACGAAATCGCGCGTTACAAAACTGAAAGATGGTTGCAGTCATATCTTATCCAGGGGTGCTACATGAAAACCAATTAATTTACAAATCAAGAAAGGAATGTTGATCTCGTCGTCCAAGGTCCCTGATTGGGGTTAATAACGGAGATGAATTGTTTATTAAAAGAATGTAGAATCATGTCCCATGAAACTTTTAAATTCCTTCCAGCAGGTCGTACGTCACCAACGCAAGTTTTTATTAGTTCCTTGATTGCAGAGTTCGAGAAAGCGAATTGTTTGAGCTGTCCAGATTCTAATAAATTGGAATTAAATGCTAATTCCTGACTCAAGCAATTCTTAGAGAGACGGTTCGAAAAATCGTAATCCATCTGTGAAAGTTGCCTAAAAAGGATAACCCTGCGGCTCACATTTAAGAAGGGAATGATATGGTTTACATAATTAATTGCAGCATTCGGTCATTGCTGCTTTCCCCAAATTTTTTAATGTGAAAGAAAGTCGTACCTAACATTTGAATGGATTAAAAAAAAAAGAAGCCAAAAAAAATGCTTTTAATATTTTTTCTGAAAGTTTCAAGTTGCAGCCGTCATCTTAAGAAAGAGGGACCTCTCGACAGCTCAAGAACAAAGAGATCTCGCCATGCCGTGCTTCTTGATCATTTCAGTGAAACAAAACGCGATAAATAATGAATGGACACATTTTGCGGTTTCGATCGGACCATCAACATATTTCACCGCCCATATTAGGTCTGTATAGATAGAGGGTCCCCAACAGGGTTCTTTAATCCCCCAATCCCGACCAAAATCTTCCCTTCATCCCGAAATCCAGAACGTTTTTATCGGGCAATCCCGATCCCGGTCATGACGTCACAGCATGACGTCAAACATCGTCGTCAATTGCAACTATAGTTGATTTAGAATACGCCTTGTTAGTCTTTTCCACCAACCTTCATGATCCAGTTAACCTTAATTGCAGCATTCCCAATCCCAGTTTTGAAACCGAAATGATGCGGTTCATTGAACGAGCAAACAAACACCACTCTACAATTAAATTCACTAGCAAAGGCGAAAAGGTTTAAGAGTACTCCAGTCCTTGATGTGTGCGCACTTCAAACCTTCTGAAAGCAACACGATCTCTTCCTCAAATGACGGATTGTCCTTCATTGTCGGTTTTTTTTCAAATCAAGCATATTGGCTCCATTTAGATTACGCTGTCCCTGGACTTGTGATAGCAGATAAAACGAGAAAAGTAATAGTAGTCCCTAGACAGGATTTAAACCCGGAGCACCCACTTTGAAGGAACTGTTCTTATCCACTTAAAGGGACAGTTTCACGGTTTTGCGCATGTCCAAGCTTTAGGGCTAGCAGTTGTAAATTTTACGGTTTCTTTGAACCAGATGATGTTAATTAAACACAGAGAGTATTAAAGCAAATACACTGAATGACTAAGGCCCAAATTTGGTGGAAGACACTGCGGGTTTACACAGAAAATATCGAATTTAGTTTTGATCTCGAATTTATTGTATGGGTGGAAAATTTATTCTTCGCACAGGTTGTCATAACGCATGAGTAATCTATTCGCATGAAGTAGGTTCATAACACAAAGGAAATGATTACAAAAGTAATTCCAATGAGTAATTCCACTTCTATGGCATTGTTTCCGTTTCCTGCATCAGTGCTTTCGATTGTTTCAATAACAATGGAATTAAATGGGCTGACGTGACAGTTTACCCATGCGCAGAGACGTGAAACTTTAATGGAGGGAGAGACTTGTTGTCTTAAACACCTCCAATCTCGACCCCAGGCCCCGGTTCCTGGAAAGCCGATTAGCGCTAATCGTGGATTAAATCCCTTTTTACTATGTGTAACCGTACGGGCCCTCGAGCAATTAAGGATTAATTTCACGCGTATTTTCAAAGTTTTCACAAAATTGCCCGAGTCGCGAAGCGACGAGGGCAATGTGGAAAATTTTGAAAATACAAGTGAAATTAATCCTTAATTGCTCGAGGCACTTGCGATTACTTGTTACTATACTGGTTGCCGTATGGCAATCCCAGTCGGAAAATGGGTAGATTTCTCTGTTTTATTATTTTTATTTTCCGTGTCGGTAAAAGTCTTGCCTGTCACTCCCCTGGTAAGTGGTGTCTTTGTGCATAGAGCCTTCTGCGCGTATTTTCTTAGGATCGAGAGGGTAGTGGGAAATGCGTAGATTTCTCTGGTGGACACAGTAGAATCATTAACTTAACCTGCAATGGCGTCGAAAGTCATGTAACGCGAATGGCGTTTTAGTAGATCCTTAAACAAAATATACCCTTATGGAGCTCAATAATGGAAAGTCAGTTGGATAGACTAGGCAGGCGGTGAAATACAAACACCTGGAATCTTAAAAGCGACGAGTAATGAACTTCGACAACAATCTATCGCCTGTCGAGCCGAAATCAAAGTGTGCTGTTAACAAT
>NC_090892.1:33466753-33499253 GCF_036669925.1 Montipora capricornis
CCGAGATCACGGTAAGAATCTACAGGGCTATTCAAAATATTCCCCATCTGATATCCCCAGAGTTTTGCATTTGGTAGAATTGAATGACATTCCCCAAGAGTCACCCCACTGCTTGATTGCAGAGATATCCTGCTGGAAATTCAAGCTATCCTATAAAGTGCTTATTTTTATAAAGCAAACATAAGAAAGACCCAAGAATACTACGGGAAGCCAGTTGGAAGAATTACCCTCTATCACAACCCTTTGACAACGCCCAAAAAGGTGGCTCGAAACCATTTCAAAAGACTACCAATTATTTCGTATAACTTAAGCTTATATAAGAGGAGGTTGTGCTGTACCGAATCGAAAGCTTTTGTGAAATCTAAGTATAAAACATCCACTTGGCCCGAAGAGTCAAGGATTTTTCCTATGTTCACCATTTGAGTAGTGCAAGACCTTCCCTTGTATAAAGATGGTAAATTCTATTTTGGAGAATAGGATAGAGCTTATTAAGTAGGCACCTCTCCATCACCTTGCCGACACAAGACAAAAGAGAAACTGGACGATAATTTGAAACTAACTCCTTGTCCTCTCCCTTATGGTTGGGAACGATATTAGCCTCTTTAAAGCCTGAGGGGACTGAACCAGACGACGGTGACTTGTTAAAAATATCACAGAGTGATGGAGAGAGTACGTCAGTACACTCCTTTAAGATCCCAGAGGAAAGCTCATCAGGACCCATGGCCTTACTCAAAAGGATGTCCCTCACCTCTGAAATAGTAACCTGGATAGAGTTAAGAGAAGGATTACTGTTATTATCACTCTCAAGTGAGGTACGAGGAAAATCCTCTTGGTTGAACACAGACAAAAACTACCTGTTAAACAGATAATGACTGACTTTGTCTTCTGGAGTGACTTCCTCCAAACCTAGGCCTTTGACAGTTCTAGGCAAGGATCGTGATTTAGATTTAGATTGAAAAACTGACCAGCTGTCAAAACACCTGATTGACACCTGACACCTGACACCAAACTGACACCTGTCAAAACAGGGTATCCGCTGACCAGTATCACGTGACCATATCTCGGGCTCAAGATTAGATCTCACCGAGGTCAGTTGTATTTTTTGCAGTTGACCGCTGACCATGTACTGGTTTTCGATTGGATTGAACCCCCAACCGATTTTAACTCACCTGAACATAAAGGAAACTTCATTTTTCGCGCGCTTTCTGTGGCTCGACGCCGCTACACGGCCATACTACGTGAACTATAGTTCTTACACAGTCAACGCTTTTGGTGTTCAGGTGGAAAACGGTTTGGAAAATGTTTTCTCTCTGTATTTTTTGCTGGTTTCAATCCAGTTTGACATATCATGATAGGTGTGGTCCACACTGGCGGCTACGCAGTTATTCAAGTCAAGCATCGGAGGGATATAAACTTAAAGCTGAGAGTTTATTTTTAATTTGTTTAGAGCTGCTTTTTTCTCTGTATTACAATTTTTGGCATATCTTTGGAAGCTCTGATAAGGTTGCATGATGCCTGGAGGACCTATGACTAGAACAGAAACGAAAGGAGAGAGAATGAGAACGACAACGACAAAACAGAATACCAGTAATAGCTCATACTTAGTGGAAGAAGTTACTCCTCAAATTCTTTCCTTGGGCACTAAACCGTTTGTTATTTTTACGGATGCGTTATTTAAAGTGGCTTAATCGGTTTTTCGATTTTTTCGGGAATGAAACACGAATTTTTCTTCTCAACTGGAATTAAGTAACAATTATCTGTACTCTTTTGGACCACTGGCTTGGTAAAGTTAACATCCCACTGTTTCTAACCTCTTCGTAGCACGAAGGAGATTTTGCAGCTAAGGAAAGGCAAAACCTGATGATCATGGGGTGATAACGAACAAGTTCATGAAGGGAGTTATTTTTGAATCAGCTGAGTCAAGTATTTGTACAAAATCATTACTTAAATCATTATCTACTTCAACACGTGACTTCTGCAATTCAGTTGTCATTGCACTTTACTCCCTTTCAAGTTCTGCACATTTTATCCTTTGTTGCTGTAGAGTCAACTTTATTCTCTGAGGATCTGTCTTGGACACTGGCGCTTTTGCACTAGTTGGTTTGCAAGCTAGCTAGATCTAAGCTTTTTTGGGATTATCTGCACACAGCAAAAATTCTTTGCATGTACTGCAAACATTGTGTTGTTGATATGGAAGCAAACAATCTTTAGCTCGCCAATGTCCTTGGTGGGGAATTGCTGTTGTGACTGCTCATCAACATGCATTGGGTCATGATTAACTGGAATTACATGATAATATATCTTACTAGTTAGTTCATCACCATCTACAGGCCTCTAAATTCGAGACGGTTATATTCCGCATTGTCCTGCGATAGTCAAGATATACTGGGTGGTCTTCTACAAGATAACAGCCGTAAACGTTCGCAGTATAACCCAGACTGTCATCTAATATATAGATTTAGCCAAGCCTAAAAGCGGAGCTCCCTGGTTATTTATTCTTACTGTCGGTAGGGTTAGTGACAATAAAAGGTTTCGAATTGTCCGCGTTTTGATGTTTTCGGTTGCTGCTTTCATAATTAAATCATTTTCTTTGCTTTCTTCTATAGAAAAATTAATTCCCTAACTAGTGAATTTCACGGTACATTTTTCGCTAAGAACCGATATCAAATGAATCACGAAGCGATGAGTACGATATCGGTTTTTCGTCGAGTGAAATTTACTTTGGAATTCACCAGTTTGGCAATGAATTTTTCTTGAACCGCATGTGTTTTAAAAGAAAACAAGCACACCCTCAGCGAGCGAATGGAAAAGGAGTCAACTCGTCAAGAGCCAGCGAATTGGAGTCACGCTAAAATTAGAAGCCATTAAAAAAAACGTTTTCAGTTCAAGGTCAAGGAAGAGTTTTACTGAAGTACTTTATTCCACTTCCTCTCTGAAAACGATATCATCCACATTTTTATGTATTTCATTGAAACACGCCAGCTTGGCTTGGAACAATTAAAGAATCGGCAAATTCGGCAATGCAACCAAGAAAGGACGAACTTCAAACAAGATCCGCTCCATACCTCTTACTAACCGAGTTCAAGGTCCGTACTGTAAGTTACGGACCGAGATTTTTTTCCGTTGATTTATGGCCCAAGCGCTTCGCGCTTGGGCCATAAATCAACGGGAAAAAACGAGGATCCGTAACTTGCAGTACGGACCGAGAAAACGAGGTTAGTAAGATATTTATTATATCTCTGAGGTTAACCGGCGCGCGGGCAAGGAAACTAGTCAAAGTGAAGCGGAAGGTTCAACTGCCACAAAGAATGCCGTGCCAAAATCCCAAAAACTAAATCTCCTTGGCTGTTAAGTTTGAAATAGTTGCTTGCAAGATTCAAACAGTTTTCAGTACAAGTTTATGCAACAGAAATGACATGAAAAACTCGCTAGATGATGTTTTGTCGAAATTTTAAATTTAGCGGGCTGTACAGCGGGCCGTACTGTAGAATACGGCCCGCTATTTAGCCAATTACAGCGCGCGTACTATCTGAGAGATATAATAAAACACTTAAATAACGTTTAGGTGCCTTAAACAAACTTCTGAAAACAAAAGCTAGTGAGATTCACCCTAATTTACGAGAACTTATTCCGATTACGTGTTTATAACATAAGGGAAAAATTTTCTTGTCACTGTCGAGGCACAACGAAAACCACTTGGGCAAACGGATTAAAAAAGCACTTGTTCGCTCGCATTTTAGAGCAAAACAAAGAAACAAATCAACTTTTTCTTTATGTCCAAAAGAGTACAGATAATTGTTATTTAATCCCAGTTGACAATAAAAACTCGATTTTCATTCCTGAACAAAGTAAGAACCGATTAAACCACTTTTTAAAAATACGCATCCACTTTAAATAACGCATCCGTAACGGTTTAGTGCCCAAGGAAAGAATTTGAGGAGTAACTTCTTCCACTAAGTATGAGCTATTACTGGTATTCTGTTTTGTCGTTGTCATTCTCTTTCGGTCTCCTTTCGTTTATGTTCTAGACATAGGTCCTCCAGACATCATGCAACCTTATCAGAGCTTCCAAAGATATGCCAAAAATTGTAATACAGAGAAAAAAGCAGCTCTAAGCAAATTAAAAATAAATACTCAGCTTTAAGTTTATATCCCTCCGATGCTTGACTTGAATAATTGCGTAGCCGCCAGTGTGGACCACAGCTATCATGATACGTCAAACTGGATTAAAACCAGCAAAAAATGCAGAAAGAAAACATTTTCCAAACCCGTTTTCCACCTGAACACGAAAAGCGTTGACTGTGTAATAATTATAGTTGAGTTAGCATGGCCGTGTAGCCGCGTGGAGCCACAGAAAGCGCCCGAAAAATGAAGCCTCGTTTATGTTAATGTGAGTTAACTTGGGTTGAACCTGCAATCCAACTTAAAACCAGTACCTGGTCAGCGGTCAGCTTAAAGGTGACCTCGATAAGCTCTAAGCTTGAGCCAGCGATATGGTAACGGGCCTGATCAGGGGATACCTTGCTTTGACAGGTGTCAGTTGATCATAACATGGGTGTCCAATATCAAAGATGTGTGGTGTAAACTAGTATGATACTGGTCACATCGGCATACATGGATGGGTGGACCGTACGGACGGTTGATGACGTCATGGCTATAAAACCAAGATTTCTCCCAGGGATAGGTTACCATATTTTCTTAACAATGGTGCTCCGCGTGCGGAGCTCCGCTATGACGATCTCCAGTTTGGAAGCAAAAACGGTTCTCGCACTTTCTTTAAGATTAGTCGATCTGGCAGCACTTTTTTAGTCCACTCATCTAGGATTTGTAGCGATTTTATTCGCTGACACAAGTCAAGAAAGGACTTGTATTAGCCATGGTTTACACGCGATAGGTCTGTTTCTTGTAACATCAAGGTTTGTGTTGTTCGAGGTGCCGGTTTGGTAGATTGGTGGCTTTTTTCGCATATTTAATTTAGGCAATACATTAAATCTCGGTTTCTTCTTTGTCATTTTCTCAGATATAACTGTAAGAAAAGGGCAAAAGGTTGGCATAAATGTAAACCCATCGCAAAATCAAGATGAATTCGTGGGCCTTGGTACAAGCCTGGAACATGTAAACACGAAGAAAAACAACAAACTCACAAGCTTCTAGTCACATATTTCGATATCTTCTGGTGCAAAGTGCTTTTCGCAGGTATACACTCTGTCCTTCTTTATCTCCTTCTTGAAATGGGCGTCCATATCTCTCGTCTTTTTTATTTCGCCAAGCCACTTACTTTTCTCGCCATCTCCTGTGGGCTTCGTCCTTTGCCAAAAGGAGTTTCCAAATTCCGATCCCTTTTGCTCTGCGACACGACCCACAACGAAAAACCGAACAGTTGTCGCCTGGCATTTCCGAGTTACAACTCTTCTCTTTAAAATTAGAGGGATCAGATCGTTTTAATCAGAAACTAGACCCTCCGTGAGGGTACACTGGGTTGCCTGTGGTACGTGCACCGTTCCAGACAATTTTTTTCAAGTTGGGGGGTCATTAAGACCATTTAAGGGGTCACCTAGAAGTCATACCAGCAGAGGCCCTTTGGCTCACAGGTCCGCACACGTTCGTACGACAAAACAGATCCTTTCCTGAGGTTAAAAACCTGGCTACCGACCTATTAATTAATCATTTGTCAGAAAGAAGCAATTCCTGTTTTCTTTAGAAAAAATTTATTTATTTTATTTATTTATTTACTTAATTTATACACGGTAAAAAATTCATCAGGTACAATTCCAAAAAATCTTAAAATCTAAAATCCTAATCCTATTATTACATTAATTTACAAAATAAGCTACCTACAGACCTGATTTCCATGAATGCCGTGTATTTAATGTTACGATGTAAGCTGTTCCAAAGAGTTGCGCCGCTGTAACTAAAACTATTTTTCATGTAGTTTGTTCTCGGAAACGGAACAACAAGTTTATTTGCCGAATCCCTCAGAGCATAGTTTGATACATTACGCGTTACAAATTTAGACGTGAGATATTCGGGAACCAGACCATTTAAAGACTTGAAAACCATTAAAGCTTTCTGAATTTGACGTTGAGAATTTAAGTCTTTCCAGCTGAGTTTGTCAAACAAGGAATTAACATCAGCGTCATAGCTCGATGAAGTTATCACTCGTGCAGCACGGTTCTGTAGTTTTTGTAGCTTGTTAGATAATGTTTTACCACAATTACCCCAGACTAGGCTGCAGTAATCAAAATGCGGTTGAACTAGTGAGTTGTATATACTGAGTAAAGTTGATTGAGGCACAAATGGCTTAACTCGTTTAATGGCTCCAATTGCGGAAGCAATCTTTTTACACAGTTTATCAACGTGGAGATACCACGTTAGATTTTCGTCAACATATATTCCAAGTGATTTCACTGAAGAAACTTTCTCAATTGGAACATTATCAATGGAGAGTTCAAGAGTATCAGATAGAGTGCTTAATCTTTGCCTGGATCCGATCAACATAAATTCAGTCTTTGTAGCGTTCAAAGTAAGTTTGTTAGACACAAGCCATTTGCTTAGCTTTTCAAGGTCATGAGATATACTAGACTGAATCAGATGTAAATCAGAGCCAGCATAAGTAATATGTGTATCATCAGCATACATTCTAGGAACGCTGAACGATAGACAGTTAGGCAAATCATTAATATAAATTAGAAATAAAAGGGCCAAGGATCGTTCCCTGTGGCACACCGCATTTAAGAGTGGTAAAATCAGAGAGACAACCGTTAACGGAGCACCGTTGTGTGCGATTCGTCAAATATGATTTAAACCAATCAAGCGATTTCCCTTGAATTCCGTACTGATTCATTTTAGTTAATAGTATCTCATGATCAACAGTGTCGAAGGCCTTTTTTAAGTCGAGGAACACTACGGCATTTACGTAGCCACGATCGATATTAAACGCCCAACTGTCAGTGGCTTCAAGAAGAGCACTAACAGTAGAGTGCAAAGACCGGAAACCGGATTGTTGTTTAGAGATGATTCCCTCGTTACTTAAGAAGTTGTATAACTGATCGTACACAATCCTCTCAAACACTTTGGCGACAACTGAAATGACAGAGATAGGTCGGTAGTTGTTCAAATCAAGTGACTCGCCCTGTTTGAACAACGGAATCACTCTGGCACATTTCCAATCGTCAGGAAATATGCCAGACATCAAAGATTATTAAACAGGTCACATAACGGACCTGAAATTATATCAGCACACTCACGAATTAACTTAGCAGAGATATTGTCTAACCCAGTAGATTTAGTTTTCGACAATCGATTTAGATGAGTAAAAACAATACTACTAGTAGTTGGACGAAAAGAGAATTTGTTGAAGTTTTCAGGAAAATTGTTTAAATAAGTAGACACTTCGTCCGAAGTAGAAGGTATTTCGCGGGCTAGTCTGGGCCCAATAGTTGAAAAATGTTCGTTAAAGGTATTGGAAATCTCGTTAGAATTACAGATAGATATATCATTTACTTTGACTTCCTTTACCAGCTGGTTGTTCTGACGACGGGACATGAGGTGATTAATAGTTTTCCAAGTCCTTCGAGAGTTTCCTTCGGATTGAATAAGACTATTATGATAATAGGATGCCTTAGTGGTTTTTACATTATTGTTGATTTTATTTCGTAATTTTCTGTAATTAGCCCAGTCATGAGGATTCTTTGTTTTTATCGCCTTCTTTTTAGCAGCATCACGACAGCGCATATCATTCTTCAAGACTGAATTAATCCAGGGTGAGTTATTCAATTTAGCACGACTAGTTCGAATTGGAGCATGAGAATTGACAACGCGCAAAAATTTTGTTTTCCAGTTAGACCAAACCAAATTTGGATCTTCAGATTCATCGAAAGACCAGTCTTGTTGAGAGATTTCATTTCGAAAATTATCTCGATTAAAATTTCTAAAATTTCTATAAGAGATGTAAGAGTGTCCTTTAGATGATAAATCAGAAGAAAGTTTACGATAAACATAGACGAGGCTATGATCGCTGATGCCAATATGGGAGACACCGGAACAGCTTACCTTATCTGCATGATTAGTAAAAATCAAATCGATTAATGTAGATGAGGATTCAGTAACACGAGTTGGTTCATTTATTAATTGATTGAGCCCATATAAATCCGAAATCTCGAGTAAATGACGAGTGTTTGCATCAGGTGTAGAAGAGGCCAAATTACAGTTTAAGTCACCCAACAAATAGTATTCAAGGTCAAGAGAATCAACCTTGTCGATAAATGACTCATAACTTGAAAATAAATCGGTAGGAGAACAGGGAGGTCTGTACCATGTCGCTATCAGAAAAGGCCTAGAGTTCGGTTTACGAATTTCAATGATTAAATTTTCGAGATTAATTACATTTAGATCTGAGCGCACTACATAAGAATTAGAAGACTTAATATAAAAACCTACTCCTCCACCATTTCTACTTCTGTCACGACGGATAAATTCGTAGCCAGGTATATGGAGCTCGGAACTTTTTATGGATTCGTCAAGTTTTGTTTCGTTGATTGCCAGAATATCAACAGAAAACTCAGAAAGAAGGACTCTAAGTTCGTCAATATGTTTGACGAGACTGTTAATGTTCAAACAGGCCATTTTAAAACCACGCTTTGCTGGTAAAAAACTAGACGCATTGGAAAGACTCGAATTAACAGCATGTACTTCGTTTTCAACTGATTCTGGCAACGTTAGAGAAACAAGAGAATTATCAGCAATATCGGCATTCATGGAATTAGGAAATCAATTACATCGTAAAAAATTTACAAAATTCTTTTGCAATAACTCGTTACCTTCCCTATTAAGGTGCAGGCCACCTTTGTTAAGTCCATTTGAAGTGATGTTGGTATGGCTGATGAGTTTCCAATTATTTTGCTTGCAAAGTTGTTTTAGACGTTTGTTGACGGCTTTAACTGCATCGCTGTAATCATCATTCCTAGCATTGCGCATTGCTTACGTGTGGTAGTGACGTAACACAGCGATTTATTCCATATAAATTGTCAACTGAGCTGTGGGTTGTCTTCCAGGAGATTCAAGTTATCCTTGCGTAATATGTAGTTCTAACTGTGCACGATATTGTTTTGGTATTGTCTATCATTGTAGTGCCATGGTAGAAGTCTTGGGTAAATAGCCTAAGAAGACATGTGGTTACTAGCAAAGTACTGAACCCAGAAAGATTGAAGAAAATAAATGGGAAGTGAGAAACATTGGCTTCTGGGCTGACATGTTGATAATTTTCAAGCTCCCTCACAACTTCTTTCACCACAAGTTTAAGCGTGCCCTCTGAGCAGCTTTGTAATACTAAAATTTGCTAAAGTTTAACAGGGATCCGGCGGGGTTAGTTTCTGGATGGGTGACCATACCCCTTCGTAAAACAGAAGCATTGGACCAAAAATACTATTAACGCTAACAAATGCGAACTCAGCAAGGTACAGATTTTGTTAGCTTGCTTTATGTTTACTAAACACTGCAAATAACTAATTACTCCAGTCACTACAATGCGTACCAATCCCTTACTTTTAATGTAGTGTCTGACACTTGCAGACGGCAGGTTAACCCTAACCCTAACTCGCAGTAAAAGCTAACCATTTTAAAATGGGTGCTTAAACTTAAATACAGCTTCTCAGCGCTATTTGAAATGGATGTTTTATAGACTTAAAGTGCCCCTAACCCTTCAACTAATTTTTTGGGGGTAGATTTTGACATCTTTAAAGAACTCATTTTCGGAAAATTTTTTCACAAATATTGAATCCTTATTTTTTTGCCAGAGCTTGAAGTTAGTGAAATTTGTAATTTTCTGCGCGCTATAAGCCCTGCTGGACAAATTACTCTCTCGTGGGCTCGTTAGGAACAAGCCAATGAGAAGCGTCTGATACCTAACACCTTTTTTTAGCTGTGACGTAAAAAAAGGACACCACTCCATGACATAAGAGTGCGAGTTCGAAGATTATTTGTGAAAACTTACAATTGGTCTGAAAATATGTCCTCTTCCAAAGAGTTTTCCGACTCAAGTACGGAAGAGTATCTTTCGGACGATTCGGAATGCCTGGATTTTCAAGAAATAGAGACGGAGCAACGAGAAAATCAGAACTTTTATCAGAAAGTTCGACTGCCGACAAAGAATCAGACAGCGAATTGCAAGCCTATATGGACGAGCCTCTCACTGATGAAGAATGGCTCAAAAATTATAGACAACAAAAAGAAGAAAAAAACAAGCAAGAAGAAGTTCTTAAGAAGCGGCTAGCAGACGAAACCAGCGGACTTCAGCCCTCGGATCGCTATCAGAAGGAATCTTATGCATGCCGATTCCTTTCTGTTTATTGTTAGAGTTGCTGCATCCATAAACCACGCACTTTTCAACCATTTTCTCTGTGTTCTTCACACATCCCAACAACTCAAGCTTGCACGATGTCTTTTTCTTACGTCACGCTCGATACTTTGGCCGGGTTAGCCCGGATTCAAAATTTTGAATTTTTTTTCGAAAATAAGTTCTTGAAAGATGTCAAAATCTACCAAAAAAAATAAGTTGAAGGGTTAGGGGCACTTTAAATACTGTTCATCAGCGCTATTTGTGGGCAGTCCGTAGTTTCCATACACCTCCTGAAATGCTAACCGTTTTAAATAAGTGCTTAACCCTTATTGAGAGCTTAACCTTAATTACTGAAATGCAGGCAGTGTCCCTAACCTTACATGAAAGCTCACCATCCAAAATAAGTGCCTAACCGTCATCACTAAGCTGAGCATTTAACCCAAACACTAAAAAGAATTGTTCACATGCAATAAATAATATTATTATTATTGTCTTTGATAGCATCAGAGACAAAAATCCATAATAATAATCTTAAAATGATTTCTCTAGTTTATTTTATACATACTCACAGAAAGATTTCCAAATAGGTTAAAATGGGCAGTGTTTTAAAGAAAATTAAACCATTTTTAAAAACCTAAGCTGGTTTGAAAAAAAAAGAGAACTTTTCAAACCAAACACAAAATTAAACCACAACATATACTCACTTGGTGATCTTGGTGTTTCAAGCAATCTGATTGGTTCGCTATCTGGGAGTAATTGAGCATTATTCACTCCCTACGGAGTGCCACAAAATTTGGCCTGAAAGTTTCAAAGGTAAGAGAAGAGTTCATACTTTTGCCAACCAGTGTTTGACTTGGTTTTTCCAGATAATTGTTGCTGAAAATTAAACTATCTTTACGCCAACAATTTGTTTCACTCGGAGTAATTCTATTTTGCAGGGCTGGTCGCCCAGCAAAAAGAATTTGTTAATAATTAAAAAAAAATGTTTAAGAAAGTTCTACATGGCTACAAGGAAACAAGGCAGGTCATTTTACAACAAACCAACGTTCACCTCAGTCTCTCTCCTCCGGAGAGGTTCGGTTATTGGTAGGGTGATCAGCTTCGATCGGCTGTGATCGAGCTGTGATCAGTAAGGCGTTAGGATGTGTCTGCTGTGCAAGTTGAGTGCAGGCGCAAGAAACGTATTCACCTCCTTGAGCCTCTGCGGAGGTTATTATTGAACTCAAGAGGGAGCCAGTGAGGTCTTTTAGCCCAAATTACCATGTCATGCCGAAGTGGGCACATAATAATAATAATAATAATAATAATAATAATAATAATATAATAATATAATAATAATAATAATAATATAATAATAATATATTATTATTTGCAACGTACGTATTTCTGTACGTTTTTACTGCCTAATCCTTGAACACTTTTGTTTGAGTACAATTTGCAATCGTTGACAGAGGTACGCGAAAAATCTCCAGCAAAAGGGGAAGGCCAAATGATGTAATTTCATGGCACCCACAATCTTTAACTTTAACTTTATTGAATTTGTTGCGCGTACAAAATAACATCAGCAACTGGAGAAGAAAACAGGACGATGTCCCAATTGAAATTATCATATGATATTATTTACAATCCAGTTAATTTAAAAATAGCTTCATTAACTTACACCCTCACGAGTTGGAAGATTATAAGAAAGGGTTTTATCAGCATAAAAATCTAAAAGCCTCCTTTTAAAAGTACGAAATGAGTCCACGGTTTTAATATCCCTTGGTAGTTTGTTCCAAAGATTGACAGACCTGTAATAAACGAACGTTTTAAGTAATTTTGTTTTGCGTGTCGTGTTTGATAATTTAATTCACTGGAATTACGCGTTTTCTGCCGAACTACAGTTTGACAGAAAAAGTCTTGGTGACCCAGATCAATATAGCCTGCTCTCTCTAGCGTTATAGATAACTACCAAGTCTTTCATTTCCCTTCTCCAACAGCCGATCCCTGTAGGAAAGATAAACTTTGTGGCCCTGCGCTGAACATTTTCTAGTAATAGTTTGTACTTTGACGTGTAGGGTGAGCATAGTTCACAAGCGTACTCTAGTTGTGGTCGAACAATTGAGCAGTATAAAAGTTTCTTGATGTCAGGATCATTGATATCTCTACAGACCCTACAAATAAGGCCAAGCGTTCTATTTGCTGTGGAGGAGATCAGTTTTATATGTTGAGACCATTGGAGAGTGTTGGTGACAGTTATGCCCAAGGCTTTAATTTCGCTAAATGTTGCCAGTGGGGACCCGTTAAGGTGATATTCTCGTTTTGTGGAAATTTTCTTCCTAGAAATATTCAAGGCCTTACATTTGGGTATACTGAGACACATTTTCCAGGTATCACTCCAGATTGAGAGCTGCGTTAGGTCTTGTTGAAAAGTAGACTGAAACATTGTAATAACCACTTAAACCTGTTGAACATAAAAGAAGTACAGCAAAAGGAAAGACAAAAATGGATGGACAGAAATGGACAAGATTAAGACGGATCGCATTTGGGTAATCTTGAAAAAAGTCGGCCCGACGTTTTTCAAGTTTCTGGCAAATCGCATGGATAGGTAAAGGTAAAGGTACCCCTTATTTAACGTCGGAAGTTCCTTTACTCTCTAGAGAGTATTCTCCCAGGAAGCCGACGGTGCGTCATTTGACCCAAGTCTCTCCATCAGTGCTCCGTTTTAATGGTATTCAAAGCTACGTAGGCTACACTGAAAGGAAAGAAGTCGAAACAAGGATGTGAGATCCGGGGATCGAACTCGGGATCTCTTGCACCAAGGCCGTGCACTAACCAACTGTGCCACCCTTCAAATCAAATCCAATCAAATATTGGTTTATGTTCTATCTTTGTTTAAAAAAAGGCGCCTTGTGCGTATGAGATAGGTACTGAACACCCATGAGTTAAGAAACAGAATTCGCTTAAAAGAGCATTAAAGTATCACATTTCTAAATGAAAAATTAGTCCACTAGCTTAACTGATAAAGGAATGCTTGTGTGTTGATTCAGTCAATACTCAAGTGAAGCTATGATCTTCACAGTTATGAACGCAATTTTTACAATTGCGTAGAGAAGCCAGAAAAATTCAGGACTTCAACGGGGTTTGCACCCGTGACCTCGCGATTCCGGTGCGACGCTCTAACCAACTGAGCTATGAAGCCACTGACGTTGGGAGCTGGTCATTTGTGGGTTCTAATGGTTCCGTGAGGTCCATGAATTTTTTTGAAGTCCTGAATTTTTCAGGCTTCTCTACGCAATTGTAAAAATTGCGTTCATAACTGTGAAGATCATAGCTTCACTTGATTTCATATCCGCAGTTCATATGATTCATTTCATATACAATTTCATCATTCAGTCAATACTGGTGACCCGTTACCTCGGGATTTGTGATTTATTCCCCTTTATTTCACTAATTTAGGTTTGTCGATTTAAAAAAATTTCCTAACAAACGAAAGATTTCATCTCCATGTTACTTTGTGATAGTATGACAAGCCGTTTGTATCAATTTAATCCTTACAATTTATATTTTATCCGCCAAATATTGGTTTAATTCAAACCAGTAAAAAGTCATTCAATCTAATACCTTTACTGAGACGAGCGCAGCCAAAAGGATAATCTTTTCCCGGCTTTCTGAAAATTTGTTGAAATCATGGAAGAAGTGCAACTCCGATGTTGGAAGCTCTTCGAATATCTTTCGGGGAACAGCAAATCCCCAAATACAACAAGGTTCAGTTTCCAACACTCAGGCTTCGAATTCAAATAGTACTCCCGAGAGCACTAGATGCTAGATACATCACGAATCAGAAACAGTACAGCTGGTGCGAGGTTTGTCGTCTGAATAAGGCAGAGACAACGAGCTACTGCACCGTTTAGACTCAAGGTAAACAAGTCACCAGTAAGAAGAAGGCCCTAGAATTTGCTTTACCAAGGACGGAATAGAATGTTGAATTCCTTATCCCTTGCAACAATGCTACAGCGACCCCTTAACGTCGTTACTAGACTAATGTTTGATCAAGAACTTCAGCATATACTTCTGGTGCTGCCGCATCCAAAGAACCTTGAAAAGTGCTCTCAGTTTTCAGCGTTGTGTAGCAAGTAGAACGCCAGAGACTGGGACTAGCCCACATGAACTATTATGGGACGTAGAGAATCCCTTGGGCGGTTTTCCGGAGATCGTAAATTTGTTGTTTTTCATGAAAGAATGTAAAGCTCGTACTTGTGGAATGTAACAGTTGCAACAAAACCTCATACCAAAACAAGTGTGTACTCTCTCTAAATTTCAAGGATTATATTTTGCTACAAACGACTTGCCATTTCTTTGATCAGTCTTATTTTTGAGTCATAGACAAATCACAACTGAGCGTTTACATTATGCCATCTTATTCCACTACTCAGTAACCTAGTTTCATTTAACTTCAAACCTTGTTACATTACGAAAAATAGTACTGAAAAGAATACATCAATACGGTTCATGTTTATTTTTACTGCTATTTGATCTCGTCCAAGAACAGCCATTCATCTTAACAATTAAACCACGGAACTTAAGTCTACATGCACAATCACTTGGATGAAACGAGCATTTTGATTGGCTCTTGAACGTTCGGGTTTTGCAGCACGTGCCATTACCAGGGATACAGGCAATCTACGTTCGTCTGAAATTCTTTCTTCCCGGTTATTGAAAGATTTTAAAGTTCGAAACATTGACATTTTTTTCTGAAACATCTTCAAGTAAAAACTTTTTTTCTGAAAAGGATAGGCCTGCTTCTCCCTTGATGAAGAATTTTAGTTTGGTTTGAATGATCAACCACACAACTAGAATCAAGAACATTTGTTTTTGGCCTTGGACAGTTACTAATGAACCAGAAACACATTTTAAGAGCGCTTCACGAGATACAACACGCACTTGTCCCGAATAAAATGCATCTGGGTATATGACGCCAGTTGGTTGCAAGGGTATTATGCAGAACTTTAAAATTGGGTACTTTATTGGGTACACGTGCACTTACTTGGCCTTAAATGGTTACCTTTCAGCTTCAAACATCTATTTTACATGGCTGTACCACCAAGCATTACTAAAAGAACTTTATCTACAGAAAAAATAGAAATCTGAGTGGATTCACTGGTATCGTCATTTCTGGGTTCTTTTAGCGATATTTCTCTAAAATTTAAACAAAGAAAACGTCTTGAGAGGCAGGATTTCTTAAAGAACTTATCATATCCTTCAGTATAGACATGCTTTCATTTTCGTGAATCATTGAAATTCACATTTTAATGCTCGCTTCATTCTCGAAACTCGCAGCCATAGCGACCGTAGGGGCATCATTTAGCTCCAAAAACTACAATCTAATAAAGTACTTGACACTTCACTCTGCCGGAACTGTACTGACGAATACTGGCACCCAGTTCGTACAGTCAAGACCTCGTGACAAGATCCTCCAGTTCCGGAGGTCCTCTCGCTCAGTTAGACTCAGTTAATCTTAAAGTTTGGATTGTTACAAATACTCGGTATCTTCCACATACGAAACATAACGCATGAGTTACAACAAAGGATAAAATGCCTTCTTCAAGAGCAGCTGAACCGTGCCCGGCTTTTCAGCTGGCGGGACCTTGAGCTAGTGGTACGCTTGCCCTTTGCAACTGGACTCCGAACAACTTGCCTAACCTCTTCCAACATCTAAAAAAAATTATTGGGAATATATATATAACGTCAAGAACGTAACTCCAGAAATGATTGTAAACCTAATTAACGGCAATACCAACTATCCCTGAAAAACAGGCATCAAGACCAATGCATATCTTTAATAATCTTGGTTATTTATAACCACAGGCCGTTTATTCAGTCATTCCTGGAGGAGGCCCGAGTTGCATTTATTCCAATTTAACTACACTTTCGAACGATCTTCACCAGAATTCTCTGAATCTTCTGATACTTTTATCATTCCCCTGTAGGACATACACACCTATCTTAAGCTGCAAATGTTAGATCAAATCATCTAAACGTGGTAGATTGAATCCTTAAAAGCCACTTAATTGCTCAATTATCACATCCGTGTGGCTCTGGTATAATAGCTATAATTATCTATCACTCACTTTGAGACGATTCTGGTAGAAGCAGAGGGCATGATACGTATGTCCAATGGTCAGCTTGTCAGAGATCATAGATGTAACGAGCTTGGATAAAGGGTGCACCTTTAGCAAATTGCAGAGTTTGTTAGCATCGATTGGCCATAGTGAAGACTCCAGCAAGTGCTCCACTAGACTGCCTCCAGGTTCAGGTCTGATTTCCTCAGATGAAAGATAGCGGAAAATGAAACGTCGCAGCGCTGTTGATAAAGCAACCAGCAAAGAACGATCTAGCTCGGCCTCGCCAGTTGCTGGCGCTGCGTTGACCATTTCTTCTTCTATCAAACTGGGTATGTCAACGCGATATGCATCATGTACGCGCTTGGAAGCGGATTCGGCCAGTCTATCCTCGAGGAATTCGTACAAGGCAACCACATGTGTCAGCTGAATGGCCCTGTGGGGTTGAGGGAGTAAATGCTTTGGGAATGGTCTTGATCCACAGAGCCATTTGTCTGTAAAGTCTGTCAAGGGGTCCCCTGGTTTTCCGACCTGATACCTTTTCAACAAGCAAAGGACGATTTCCATGTGCTCTAGCAAGTCTTGCATGGCCTCGAGACTATGTTCGCTTGAACGAAGACCACTTCGAAGCATCTCTGTAAGGGGCTCCTGAGGAATCATATTTTGTAATTCATCCAGAATACCTTTGCTCGTGTGGAAGAGCTCTCGCGAAAAAATAAACTCGTGTAATCCATTGAACGTTGACAAGTATGATTTTCCCACAAGGAAACGCGCTGCCATTTCTTTCTCGATCTTTTCAAGATCAAAGAATACCTCCCCTCCATGGCCATACTCGGTATTACGCTGGGAATGCCTTAAAATATCGTCGGACCATTTGTACTGGATAATTTCTTTCTCTCGAGCGTCCTGCAAATGGACTATAGGGATAGCACATTTTTTTGCGGCCCTCTCAAGGAAGACCAACCCGGAGCTTTTGCCTGTCGCTGCAATGGAGAGTATCTTGTGTAAGAAGTCGTTCTGGATGTTCTGAAGTAACTCTAAAGCTGCACACAGAAAGACTCCTTTTCCCCTTTTGTCAACAAGGCAGTACGAAATCGGCGAACTTTCACTGATATATGGTACTTCCATCTTCAATTGCTTGCAAACCAAAGGACGCATCTTCTCCCATGCTTTGCAAAACTTTTCAAAGTCCTCATTCAGTCGCTTTTTCTCCTCAGGAGAATGGACTTCTTTTTGAATGACATCTCCAATCTTCTGAGCAGCATCCTTTCGGGTAAGTCGCCTACTCAACAATGAATTCACTTTACGACTCCACGAAAGAAGATCGTTCAGGTTTGCAACAAGCGGGAGGCTTTCACCAAAATCGAGGAATAAACCGAGTAGAGGATGGCCGTTTCTTGTTTCATTAAAGGCTGCCATGTAGTAGGCTCTTAAGCTCTTGAATGTTTTTGGATACGTTACTCGGAACAACCTGGGAAGGTAGTGCTGGTTTCGTATCTCACTTTCTGGGAAATGGGGACAGTCAGTCTCTTCGATCTTTCTTTGAACACTCAGAAGTGACTTGGGTGCATAGTCTTGAAAACGTGTCAAATGTTTTCGGACACAAAATTCGTGGATCAGCGGAGTTAATACAGCTGCAAACTTCGTTTCCCATGTCAATCTTGACTCTTCTGTAGGACACACAACTGCTGTGGTTATAAGAGACGTGCAATCTTCTATGGCACAGTGCAAGAAACGGATGACATCCTTCTCCTTTGCATCTAAGAGAATAGACAATGCTCTGAAATCGTTCTCTATCAGCTGGAAGCACAATTCAGAGGGACATTCTTCCAACTCCTCAGTGCTCAATATCTGCGTCAGACATTTGTCATCAAAGAGCTCAAGTGCATAGCCGCCGTAAAGCACCGTGCAAACAAAAAGATGAAGAATACGAAATTCGGCTGGTTTTAAATCCCGCACTTTGTGGGAGGCATCTTGAGAACCTGGAATGAGGACATAACCACTTGTTGGAGGATGGGGTTTAATTGGGCATTCATTCTTTTTGCCTTCACTTTGCCTTTGACATTCTGACCCGCAATTTGGACACGTTTTGTCTGTCTTCGAAGCTGTAACAAACATTGTCATACAAGCACAAGAGAAGATGGTTTCCTGTGTAAACTGTTCGGCACTGTAGTTGTGGTGTACCATGTAAGGTTCTTGGCGGCTTTCTCCGGATGCTAGGACGAACGTACTTTTTGCTATCAATGGATTAGCGAGGTACGACATGAAAGCAAGACTCTTTGTATTTGTAGTGCTAATTTCCGATACTAGGACTGTGCAAAGGTGAAGAATCAACATCGCCTTATGGACATCGGCCGACGAAGATTCTTTTGAGATGCAAAGCTCTGGGCTTTTGAAATCCTTTTTTCCTGTAATCCGGAGAAGAAGTTCCATATAAGGCGCTTCCAAGTTATGCATTTTCTCTATAAACAACTCAATTGCTTTATCCTCACTGTGCCGCAAATTTCTTTCAGAGTGAATAAGGTAGAACGACTTAGTCAGAAGAAGTGCCACCGTAAGTCGCTGTTCCGCTGACCCTGGTAGTTTACAAATGACATCTTCAAAAGGCTTCGAATTGTTTTTTTCCAGAAGAGTGGCCAGAGCTGCTTGAGCTGGAGAATCCTCAGTGTGCTTTTGAAAAGGGTCAAAACTAAGTTTCCCCATCAGGATTGTATCTTTCCAGTCTAAGCTCTTTAAAGCAGGAAGTTGAGAGCTGGATTGGCAGATTTTGTGCACGTCAAATAAATACAGCTCTTTCGTGAGTTCCTTTAAGAAGAACATCTGTAACTCTGACGCCACAGAGGAACCTGGATTAGTTTGGGCAGAGGGAAATGCTGTGTTTATTTCCTGTATGACCATGGAAAACTCCCCGTCTTCAACCAGGCACTGGCGTCGCGGCAAAATAAATTTGACAAATGATGCCAAGATTGACTTCAGATATGCTGCGGCACACAGTACATTTAACGCTGTGTATTCAGTGTTATCATGGGGCTCGACCAAAGTCTGAAAAGCCCTGCGAAAATTATTCAGAAGATGACCGTCTGAACTAGACACTGAGGAGATGTTAACGTTCCAGGAGGCAACTTCACCTATGAGGTCACAGCACAAGGCGGAGAAAGGACACTCCAGCACATCATCTCCAGCTTGAGCTTGCAAAGCATGACCTATTTGTTGGATACCGGGATGTTCATCAATTGCACCTCCATTTAAAACGTTTTCAAAAACTCCAGGGCAAAGTTGTTCCTCTAAAAGAAAAATGCGGTGGATCAATGGTCCAGCAAGCTGCATAAACGACTTCTCTCTGCTCGAGGAGATCCTTGCAAGAATGGAGCTAAGAACTGGGCTGTCTGGGTTTGAATCGATGCATCGTCCATAAAAAGCCATTAAGAAGTTTGCCACTCTTCGGTCTTGAATGCCTCTTTTCTGCAATTCATCGATTATGCAAGTTACATAATCAAATGCAACTGGAGAGTCAAGATATCCTTCAGAGGTCAATGACCTTCCAAGTTCACCAAGCATGTACAGGGAATACATTTCAAGATCGTCAGACACCACCAACAGCGAAAGAAAGTCGATACAAACACGAAGAAAATGTATTGCAGGGTTTTGTACCGGCGTTCGGATCACTGTTGCGAGAAAAAGACTTGCAGTCCGATGCCAGGCGTCGACACCCTGAAAACTCTTGACCACATCATCGGTTGGGAGTAATGAAACACAGCACAATTCCACCATTTCTTCTTCAAAGCTAGCCCCTGTCTCTCCATCATCATCCATCAAAAATTCTTCCTCATATGGTGAATTATGTTCTTCTCTCGAGTATTCATCGAAACTTTCATCAGTTTCCGCTTCCTCCGCCAGTGGTCCATGTTGGACAATCTGCTCTCCAGTACATTGAACGTGCACATCAGTGTCATCGGCATCACCCCATTCATTTGTTTTCTGGTCTGTTAAACTCTTGTCTGCATTATGAAGGCTATTATCTAGATCGCTTTTTTCGACTACTCCAAAACTTTTCTGACAACAATCCATTCCTAAATCATCACTTCCTGGTGTTTCTGTTTTGTCTTCATCTCGATTTTCACCTTGCTCTCCTGTCTTTGCAGCTTGAGTCACTTGTACTGTTTCACTTGCATCCACCTCACAGTCCCCTTCAAGTTGACACGTCACGATATCCTTGTATTTACTTTCCAGAGCTCCTTGAGATTGCGCTACATTTCCTGGCTCACCCGAGGTTTCAAATTCTGTAACCTGACTGCCAATCTCGCCCTCTGAATTAACATTTGTGTTCTCCACGTCTTTGAAGTTGCTTTCTTCATCCTCATTTGCTTTCAACGTTGGTGCCGTCTTGTCCTGAAAGAGACTTGTCTCAAATAAAGGGATATATTCACAGAAAAGGTCTTCGATGTTTATGTTTGATACACTGTGGCAAGTGCCATAAACCTGAAGGGTTGTCATGTACGAAGAGCCATTCAACCAAAAGAGAGAATGTAGACGGACTATAGCGAGAGCAGGGTCGCCACATACCACAAACGTAATATCTTGAGCCATTGCTGCTTTTAAGAAATCGACCCTCTCAGAACGTGCGAATACATCGGAAAATAGAGCTGTTTTCATATCAAGGAGATCCTCAACGTATAACTCGATGTTGCTTTGAAGGTATGCAAGATCATACACTTGGGGAATTTTCTCCTTCACAACTGAAGCGAACTTGTGCAGTTGTGATTCCACTGCAACTTCACGCAATGTTTCTTCATCATTCAGGTTGGTATCATCCAAGAGAAGCCGTCTTTGGTCTTCAACAAACATGGGTTGCACTTGTTCTACCTTCTTGTAAAACACGGATGCAAAAGGAAATTTTAGATCCAAGCACCTATCGGAAATATAGTAAGACTCTGGTCCTTGTTGGTCAGGAATCTTGTCAATGTTGAGGATCTCTTCATCTAACATCAGCTTCAACCATACTTGTAGTTTCTCTTCACTGGAAATGTCCCATGACAATAGGAAGCGAGGCCAAGCTGATTCGCTCTCCAAAAAGTAGACGATCTTTGCCAGTGGTTGACGTATAAGATGACAAATATAATGTTGGATGGCACCCAGTAGATGGGAGTAGTTGATCAATGCCTGTCGATCACATGCCACAGCGTGCTGCCACCTGGAGAGACCCGTGGAATGTGAATTTCTCGTGTCTCTCTTTTTTAACCACCGAACAACTAAGTCCTTGAAACAATCCAAGATCACAGAACATGATCTCAACAACTGATTTAGCTGAAGGACAGAATCTAAGGAAGGCTGAATGTTGCTAGGATATTTGATTCGAGTGAAGCACCACAAAAGTTGATTTAAAGCCTCATCTTCAAATGAGAGTGATTTGGATTCCAGCAGATCAGTGATAGTGACATCTAAACATTCAGTAATGGAAAGAGCTGGGTGTTCCAGAACATCAATCGTCACTTGCTTCCACCCACTCTGAAAACTGAACTGCCATCGCTGACTTTCAGTTTTATTGGCAACACTTTCTCTCTGAACATGGATTACGATGCAAACATGCTTGACCTGCTTTCTTGTTGTTTCAGTCTCCTCTTTGATATATTTATCTCTTTGTTGCTCGATGATGGACTTAGCAAGAAGCATGTGAGTGGTATCCAGTTCTGGTTTACACTGCAACACCAAGAAAGAGTCCTTTGATCTCCAGAAGCGTTCTAGCTCTCTTGTCAATTGCTTCTCAGATTTGAAAGCACTTAGTTTTTCTGTCTGACATTTCACTAACCCTTCAAGGCATTGTGGGACGTTCAAGTTGATGTTGCTATGGGTCATGATTACCAGTTTCATGCCAGACGTGGCATCCTCACTTTCCGAATCATGTTCAATGATTTGAAATGCGTGTTTCAAGTAATTCCTCAATCCACTATGCAATGGCTTCTGAAAATAGTTGTAGTAAAGTGCCTGAACCTCTTCAAAATTCGTCTGTGCAAGATCAGATTCCATACTTCTCAAAACACCATCAGGAGACGCCACCATCATAAGATCCTCCTTGCACTGCTCCAAAATTTCGTAGAAATCAAGGTCTGGGTCTTGACTGTTTTTCAGAACTAATGATGGAAGGGTATCATCACAAAATCCTACAAACATGTCATCAACGCAAAATTGAGACTCGAGACTGGGGACTGTTGAAATGCCTTTCACCCACATTTTGAGCGAGTTTATCAGTTTTCTTTGTTCCTCATTCAAGACATCTGAAAAACGAAGAAGCTGCTTCTCAAAACGATTAAGAAAAGGCGGGTCTGTAAAGTCAATTCGTCTTTGGTCAATCAAGACAATACAACGAAAACCATCATGAACTTGGCACATTGGATTGCTGAACGCCCCAAGTGCAACACGGCAGTTCTTCTTCCCCCCAACCACTGTGTAGTTTTGATTTAGCATGTCGTAAAGACTACCGTAGATGCCTTCAAGATCTCTAAGTATTAGAACACATTCTCTTTCCATGCAAAGGATGATCCGGCTTAAGATTCGGTAGTTGTACTCCTCCGAGAGATCTTCTTGAAATTGACTTCCAAAGATGGTAATCTTTTCTTTCTGAAGACTTCCTAGTGTCTGATCAAGAATGCCAATCGCAGAGTCTCCATTTGTGATTATCATTAGATGACGGGCAAGAATGTCATGTAGGTTGTCATAGATGAGGTCAGTGATTGGAAACTGATACGTCTCCTCTTCGAATTCCACCTTTTGCATTTCTTCTTGAAAGTAACTTTGAAAATTTTTTACATCTCTTTGCACACCGCCAAAATTTCTTTGAAGCGCGCGCTGGATTCTTTTGCTTTTTTTTCCAGCGTCTACTGGGTCATTCTTGGACTCTGTACTAAGACACTTAATCAAGCTGTAATAGTCACGTAGGCCATGAAAATTGGGGTGCCTTTGCTTCTCTTGGTACTTGTGATATGCCTCGGCGAGATAACGGAGATGCTTATCATCAGGATAAGTACGAGTACGAGTAGATGAAATTCTTATGCCACACGAGTCCATGTTGGTGTCTCGCAATGAAATTCCAGTTTCAAGCAAATCCTCAACATCAGGTTCTGGTCGTGATAAATGGATAGCACGGTTCATTTTTGCAGCATCTAAGGCCCAGTTGGAAATTCCCACAACAGCGACATCAGGAAATGAGCTGTCAATTGGCTCCAATAGGCTGTGTAACACTTTAAGGGGGTTGTACTTCGATATTTCGGCTAGACCAATCTCATCAAGAAGAACAACAGGTAGAACATCACTAGTTGTGTTATGCTCCCTGTACTTTTTTGCTTTCTCGAACACCTTTAAAATTCCATCAGACGTTGACGATTCAGACCCTTGGTGAGACACAACATAGAGTTGTGGCAGAGTCTTCAGAAAAGGGTCTTTGGCATCTTTTCCTCTCAGATTACTTCGTATTATTTGCATGGATAACGACTTGCTACAGCCAGGCTTGCCAACAACAAAAACGGGAATTCGGTTCAAGATACAAACCAACATCACAAAAACATTTTCACGAAGTGCCGCATTTTTCGCAGTCCCCTGGGGTAACTCCATTCGCCCCAAGTAGTCTTCTTGCTCAACTCTAACGATGTCCTCAAAGCTACTCCTTTTAAATGAACCTTGGTCTTCCCTGATGCAAGAAGCTATTTTGTCATGATATCCTCCTCTAGATGCAGCAGTTGTAAGTCGTGATCGATAACAGTGAGCCAAAGCTAGGACAATGGATTTAATTTGATGTGGAAACTTGGCATTGTTAGAACGTGATACAGAAAAACCCTCCTTTTTCTTGAGCATTTGGTCAAACCACTTCACAAGAACAATGCAACGGTAGGCGTCTCTTAAACTGACACAATATGGATTTTTCTCAACTTCTCGCATATACTCCTGGGAAGTGCACAAAAGTTCAACCAACAGTTTTCCAACTTTGCATGTGATTCCCTCCACCATGCGGCCAATGTAGGCACGTTCATCGTTGGTACTCAGTGATCCATAATCCCAGACAAAGTCGATCATTGTTTCAGGTAATGGGTGAACACGATATACCAGGCTAGAGTATTCGTCTGTAACAGTCTTTCCACTTAAGCCAGCTGTTGAAATTTTTTCAGCAGGACGAAGACGGTATGGGTTGCAGGCAGCGATAAAGACTATGTTTGGCATAAGCGGTTTGCCTCTGATTGTACGGTGGCAAATAACTTCATTGATGGTTCCGAGGTATTCGCAAGTATTAATTTCATCAAGAAACACCCAGACTTCATTGCAACTTTTGGCTTCTTCCTCCACTATATGCACGAAGGTAACCAATTCTTCCTCACGCACGCCTGCGTGAAAATTAAACACACGAAATGAGACACCACATGTTCTAGCAAGGTACCTAACCAGACTAGTTTTTCCACAGCCGGTTTCTCCCATAACAATAACTGGAATCCCTGCTCTGATGCGTTGAATAATGAGAACCATTTTAAGAATATTGTCTGGTGTGAGAGCATAATCAAGGCTTTTGGGTTCGAGACTGCTATTGGGTTCTTTTGGAGTGCTCCGTACAATTAGGTCCAATCTTCTCTGCAGCTCTTCTTGGCTCATCTTTGTGAAGTCATCCATATCTTTCCCTTTCATTGCTTGCGTTTTGAACAAATCCCGCACATTTGAAGGCACCAGTGACAAGTCACGATACAAAGCTGAAATAGTTAAGGCTTCTAGACCATGGAAGACAATAACGAGATGGTTGTTGTCAGCCCACTGTATCATTCCCTCCACTCGTTCAACCATTTTTACAGCAACATTGCACGAGGACATCTGAATCTTTTTCAGCACTTCAGAAGCCTCTTCTCTGGAAATCGCCTCAGACTGAACACTTTTACATGTCATGACAGATCGGGATGCAAACTCTCTTGACACCTCTAACAGAGCCCTAAACAAACAATTTCGGGCATTGTGCGAGGGCCCAAGAACTGCTCTCAAATTCTGGGGTTTAAAGTAAGGACTTGCCGAAAATTGCAACAGTTGATTGGCAAACACCTTGACAAAACTCTCCACTATATTGTATGATAAGTCACCACTTGACGAGAAGTGCTTCACAAGCAGCTTTTTGCAGCGTTCTGGTGCTAAAGGCTTAAGTTCCTCAGGCCTTAAATCTTCGCCCTCCAGTTTACCAGACTCATATGCGTGAAGATATTGACAAACAACTTGGATAGGGCTAAGTGATTCCTGGCTAACAATAAGATCTTTGTAACCACTTGACTTGATATGCAAAGTAGAAAAGCACTTTGTAACGGAGAGCGAGTCCTGCAACCAGTGGTTTAATGTGTTTGCAATCTCGATGTAAACATGATGGGTTGGTAGGTGAAAAACATCTGTTCCAAAAGAAACCATCCCAACTACAACCAGCTCGAAGAAAAATGTGTCAAGAATGGATGGATCATCCACCTCGCCAACATCAAAATGGATGCATTCAAATGGTCTAAGGTGCAGACCAGACAGCCTTCTCACCAGATTTTTTCGGTTTAAGGGTCCACTGATTGGAACTGTCACAGCCTTCTTTCTCTGGGATGCTGCGCGCTCGTGAATGGCTTCAGTTTTCCCCACACCAGGAAGGTCTGATGTGACCATACAGACCTCGGGAAACTTGCTGTTGAAAGTGGTCCGTAGTTGGACTTTAGTCATTCCCATAATGTTGCAGGCTGATGACGAGAATTGATCAGCAACGTGGTGATGACTTCCCCCACAGCAAATTAGGCCTAGTAGATATGGACCCTTGGTGCGCTGCTGGTGCTCTCTGATGGCGTCTACAAGCGCAAACTGAATATCATTCGGCAAATTCTCTACGTTGGCTAAGCAGTGAAGCGTAACTGAAGTGGAATGATCATGTGCTAGAAAAGCACGTTTAAGAAGTCGTTCCACCTCTTCCCAGCTGGTCTCGGAGTGGCAGAAAATAACCTGATTTGGCTCGGGACAAGCTCCCGTCGTACTTTCAAAAAGAGACATTACTATGTGTGCTGTCTGTTTACTTCCTTGTTCGAGCACTGCTACAAATAATTCACTTGGTTTTACAGTTCCTTGCAACTCAAGCCTTGGCACCTTTTGCACTTTCATCAACTGTCGAGGAATAAATATCGCATCAAGCACCTGTCCAATGGCTCTAAGATCACTTTCATAGCTATGGTGTTCCTTGGGTTTCGAGTACAGGTAATGGAATCCAACAAGTTCTTCTATTTTTACGTTCTGATCCACAAAGCGAAGCAAGCTGTGAACAGACGTTTTTAGGGCAATATCTCCAGGGTTATTTGTCAAACGTTTCGAAAAGAACTTGTGCAGGATCCACAACTGGTCAGGATGAAAAAAATTTATGAAGTAATGCTCTGTTTGCGATTTGTGCAGAATTTTTTGCCATTGTTCCAAATCTGTTGCAAGGGAATCTACTAGAGAATTGATTTCTTCTAAGGAATGAAGCTTGTGCCAAAAGTCCTTGTTGTACAGTGGATGACCTGATTCTCGCAACAACGTGAGAATGTTGAGGATGTCATTAATCTTTTCAACTTGAGTAATAAATTTAGTCATTGTCGTACTCATAGTCATAGCAACGTGACCCAATGACTCTGTAACCTTTCCCTTACTTGCGTCCGTGTTCACAATGAGGAGGGCTCGACTTCTAAGGTCTTGGAGCTCTGTCATGTTGTAGGTTCTCTCTTTGGGGGTCGCTTCATGACGACAGTAGCTTAACTGAACGTCGCATGACCCATCTAAATTGGCTTTGATCAGATAACGTCCTTTCTGCACAGCATTGCTTATGATCTCCTTTGTTACTTCGCCTCGGTTGGCAACATTCATGTACAGCCCCCGCAAGCTGTGGACATTGCAACCACATTCCTTAATCTTAGCTGCCATTTCCCTCTTCTTTTCAAGCTTCAAGTACGACGTTTTCAGGTGATCTAGAAATAACAATGGATCTTCCACGTCTTCTTTCAATACATTTTGTAAAAACCCATGCACATCAATCAAATCAGAGACGGTGGCTTCAGAAACAAACTGATCAGAATGCTCCTCTACAGCATCAATTAGTATTCGTATGTCTTCGCCGGCCGTTTCCTTCATAAATGAGATCAATTCACTGGATTGTTGGAGGACAGTTATGAGAGTTGTTAATGTTTCATCAAGCTTGCGATCAACCATCTTTACGCTACCAGTTTCAACTGCCTTAGAAAGTTCAGCAAGTGTTCGTTTTGAGGCGCGACTGAAAGACATGAATTCTTGCAACTCTTTGGTTACGGAAGCGCCTACACTGTTATCAAAACCAAGTGCTGAAAACATTGACAACAGTTGCTCAACTTTAGCGCACAAGGATGGAAAATTGAGATAGTTTATCAGCATTTTCCGTCTTTGCCGCGAAATGTCAGCACCACAGATAGAATTTAGGATTTGGAGTTCTGTTTCCAGTTTCTCATGACTAATAATATCATGTAGTAGCATATCAACCTCGTCGATGCTCGGATCTATATTATCATCAAAAGTATTTGCGCAAGCTTCTTTGAATTGTTGAAGCCCTTTTCCTGCTATAAGGCTCAAAATTTCAGCAGCAGTCTTCACTTTGGAGTCGGAATCGACATCTGTATTGAACCCTGCTTCCACCTGTGATTCAACCTTAGAAAACGCTGCCGTCACACATGAGCGGGCAACATTGGCAAACACAGCTGAATGACGGACCGGCCCTATTGCTTCTGCCAAGGCAATGAAGGCATGCAACTTCCCCCAGTAGTTTTGGTCAAGGACATCTTTGAGAGACGTGGTGGCACTCCACTCTTTCTTCCTGCGGTTGAGTTCACAGATTAGTGGATGTACATCAGGAACAGTTACAATGTCCATTGAAATTGTATCTACAAGACAGATGGTTTTCTCAAGTTCCAAGAACAGTTGAGAATAATAACGCGCAGACTCTTGATCTGACTGAAATTGTGACATCCAATAGTCATCGCATTGGTGAACATTTAGAGCCACGGAAGGAACCAATGGCGATGCCAAGACACAAAACTTTGCTAGAAGACTGATCTTGCTGTCGTCCAAACAAAAAAAGAAGTTGAACGGGAATTGACATCTTTGTTGAGGATCTATTAATGACTGCAGGGCGTTTTTGACTGCTGCAAACCTGAGGTGCTTTAGCAGTCTACTCTGAGAATGAACTGCACTTAACAGGAGCAACCAACCGTCACTGAAGGATATCATGTTTTCTAAGATGTCTTCAGCTTTTCCACTGAGAGGCACAGGCATTAAATCCATCAGAGCCATTAAAACCTCTTCCACAGCCCTAATTAAGAAGAACACAAGCATAAAACTAAAGTTAAATCTTTGATCCTGAGTAAATGAATAGAAGCGCGGTGACGACGACCACCTTCCCTGGCTTTTTTATTGCTAAATGGCCGCATGGCTACGAGTTTTGAAACAGGACTTTATTTTCTCTGTGCAATACCATCGTTTTCAGATAGGCTTTAGTAGCGTTGTTACTTGTTCTTGTGTGTTTAATTCTCACTTTCATGTATACACGCATCTTAGAGATCACTAGGTCAAAACATTGTTTTCTATTGTCTTTTTCTTTGCAAAAGGTTTAGTTACTCTGCGCTTTCTTTAGTTTGAAGTTGATTCCATTGTGTTCATTGGTTTCGTTCTCGGTTCCCTTCGAAGTTCGTAGTCGGAAAATCACCGATAACGAATAAACGTACTTGCGTATCAATCATCCATTCCCTATGTTCATTCATTCCACAGCCATTTCCACTACACCTACACTACGGCGCTACTGCTATTTGAAATGATCATAAAAGAAAGCAGCATCTTCTTTATTCCTTTTGACGTAATTATCAAAAAATATAATAAATTCTGCACAGCGCAAATCATGGACCTGGTTTCAAGAATGTAATATTCCAAACAAAGAAGACCCACCTGTCTACCTCGATCTTGTGCAGATCCTTCTTTTCCCTTTCCTTTGACGACTCGAAACCAAGAATGCGAATCATTTGCCTGTATCTTGATCGAATGTCCCCTTTGCCACTGCGGTGTTTTATTGAATTTCTAAAAAGAAGAGTAAGGCGCTCTTGGACGGATGGGTCATGATTCTGAGCATCTTTGAACGCCTCCATGATGGTTTCCAGTTTTGTCCTCATGACCAAACGCTCCGCCTCCTTATCCAGAGCTTCGCAAAGTTGCTTGTTACTTTTCAGAGCCTCCGTTTCACGCAGCATCGTCCAAGTCACCACAACATTTAGAACCTTGACTTTAGGTTTCTCCCCACCATACTGGTAACTGATTTCCAAGCAATGACGACAAAATTTGTACTTTTCATCTTCGGAGAACTCCTTCAACCAGTACAGAAGAAATGTCTCCGAAGTCAGGAGATCTGGGAGAAAGCATCCAATGTCTCTCTGAGAGCTTGTCAATACACGGGAAACAAACTGATGAAAGTATTCTGATGACTGCAAACTGGTATCCAGAACAATGGTCCTTAAACTCGCAATTCTCTCTTTCGACCATTCTGTCTGTAAAGTTTGTCTCTCAAGTTGTTGATCCAGTGCTTTACAGAATGGAGTGGCTGCGTCATTCTTCAGGGTATTCGGTACCTCAGACCAAAACCGTGGCTGTAGAAGGTCTGGTTTTGTCGTGCGACTGTATGAAATAAACTTACAGTACTTCAATGAAAACTCATCTTTTAAGCCGACAACTTGGGGAGGAAAAGTGTCGGACACGACTGTATGAAGTTTCCAAAGGCACAGGACACTTGGAGAACAGCTGATCATGTACGAAAGATATGTTGAACACTTCGTGGGGTCCTTACACTGCTTGAGAGCGTTAAGTACCATAGGAGTCTGTTTGTCGAATTGCTGATCAGTCAAAGACTGCCAGGAACGTTTGTGTAATACGAACATCACAAACTTGACATCAAGCACCTTATAGAAGTATGTGATAAATAGCAAGTGTCCTATTGGGGATCCAGTCTTGAAAAGATCTTCTGCCAAAATCTCAATGTACCTTTGACTGGTTCTAGGTAGACAAACATTGCGAACATTTTCAAAGGATGAAAGAATAAAATCAACTGTCTTACGTCCAAGGCACTTAGTAACATGTTCAGCAGACCAGGATCTGCCATGGTCCACCAACTGACCGAGAACACAGCAAACGTACAAGCCCTGAAGAGGAGTGGCATTTTTACTCATTGCTTCCTGAATCCACGTCAAACAGGATTTGATGTCTTCACTTGCATAGCCCAGGTGACCAAACCCTACGTGTTCGCATTCAATGAACAACTGTCTGAAGTCACTATCACAGGATAGCTTCCGGAAAAGCATTTGTATAAAGAACATCTGCCCAAGAAAAACATTTCTATTAAAATGCTTTTCGTCAGGGTTGTGGAAAATGTCATACTGTTGCATTCCTTTATTCAACTTCCGCCACCTTCTCTCCTGTACATGTTTGTCATCTTTTCTTCCCGTTAAGGAGTTGAAAACGTACGTGGCTGCAGCCTTGAAAATTCCCTCCTTGTATTTCACATCATAACGGTAACGAAAGTTTTCTTGATTGTTGGCATTTATATACAGCTCTGGGGACATCCAGTGCCTTCTGTCGTCTGAGCAGGCTTTAAGGAGAAGCGTGATGTGGCCATTGAGCATCGGTTTCTCTGTGACAATCTTTACTGAAGCAACGTTTTCATCCGCCACAAACAAATGAAACACATAGCAGAGAAACTGCAAACAGATTTGTCACAAAGCAGAAAGGCACTGTTTGGCATCATCAGCGAGTTTAAAATCAAATCATAATTTTTAATACTGTACTTATTAAACTTAATACACCAGGTACCCTATGGATAGCGCTGTCCACTGGATAAATCACTACCGAGTGGGTAAGTCATAGTGAAACTAATTGCGCTTTCCAATGAACAGTGATTTATCCGGTAAATAAAGTTATCCATCTTTTGAATAACTGAGGCCAGGCCGCTATTCCAAATTATGACAAATCGCCTCGATAAAGGTCGTTTTTTTCGCACAATCACTTCGTTTGTGATGTAACGAAATTTTATCGGCAAGGGCATTCCACATTAGCATTTTCAAGTTTTAAACTCGTGATTAAGTAAAGATTTTCTCGACACACCCTAAAATAACGTGACATATCCGCTTTAAGTGAAATAGTCTGCAAAAAAGAAAAACTGCAAATTACTCTGACGGACGTTTTCCTGCATGTCATGCATGTTTAGAGTTGCCTTAAGCAAACGTTTATGTCACACACTAAAGACTGAATATGTTGTTTCCGCTTCATAATTTCTCTTCTTTTCAGTCTAATCTGATGACAGGTCAAGTCTTATTTTGGTTTACGTTTGCACCAAATGGTACTGCAAAAGCTGGGAGTTTACGGCGTAGCACTTTTATTTCGAGGGGTTTAATTGCGGATTTTGCGGATTGTTTCACACTCCCTTCACTGAAGAACGATTTCTTTCAATAATGAAGCAACAAATGGACAACAAGCTTTCCTTCAAATAATTGTTGACTAAGAAGAATTAATCGAATTTCAAATTGTTTTTTACCATAAGACTATGCAGAGTTGAGTACAAATAAATAAAATTATAAATGCAAAAATAGCCAAATCGTAAACACAGACTACTCAAGGTGCTCGATTCCGTCTCTGGCATCCAACTCGATAAATTTACCAGAGAATTTGCCGTTTGGTTTCAGTGTTGTACATGACATCACAGTGAATAAAATATTAACGAGAACTCGACGAAGAGGTAAATCAGCGACTAAATTTATTGGTCGAGTGGCAATGTTTATTTCCGGCTTCCTATGCAAATTTTTGACAGAGAATATTAAAATACAAAAAATATTCCACTTAAAAGTCGTTAAAAAAGCTTTATTTATTTCATTTGGACGAAAAATGTCACAAAAACCTTTCCCAGCGTAAAATTTATTGAAAGAAACAAAATACCTAAAGGTTTTAGTGGCAAAAGACCCTTCCTATTTTAAATGAGAAGAAACAACCGCAATTA
>NC_090892.1:33514253-33516753 GCF_036669925.1 Montipora capricornis
TTGGATTTTCCCAACGAAACGCACCTAAATTTTCGAGAAAATCCACTGCACCGTGACTTGGCTGGAATTTAATTTGACTTATTATCTTGCACTGCACGCTGTCAGTCGGCAAATATTGTCATTTCAAAAAATATATTTCGGTCGCTTATGTAAGCAGAAAAAGTCATGACGTTATTTACGGACGCAACTACAATGCGGCGCAAAACGTTGTCACGCTACGTTAATTTGGCCTCATAACGTTATCCTTTTCTCTCAGGAGCTTTCTGCGACACACTTTTTGGTATAAAAGCTCAATTTATCACCAGAAAAGAGAAAGCAACGGTGCTTGCCCGTCGGGCAAGCTACGATAAGAAAACGCTAGCCCGACAAGTCATTCCACTCGCCCCGGGCTATCGGACAGCACTTTCGTCGCGCCCTGTGAAGTCTCAATCCAGACATCAGACGTCTTCTCATCAAAGTGAACTGACAACGGGTGACGTACGTACAATACAAACTGGTATGATGCTAAGTTAAGAGATTTCAGGCGACAATGTTGCATGTTTGTCAATAGTTTTTAAATCCTTAAGCATGTTGGGCAACGACCCATTTTGGGGGCCACGTTCAAATGTTCTGTAGTAGTTTAGGTAACACCTGCAATGTCAAACTCACCTTCATCGGCGACATCAAAACCAGGCTTTGTGCCACCTGATTCACATCCACCCACATGCTCCAAACCACCTGACATTTTGCCTTGAATAGTTAGTTCTGCCAAGAATGAATCCAAAATGTTTGATTTAAGTGTCTAGTTTCTACGTGATAGCCTCGAGGTATAATTTCACTGGCGTTACTATTTCTATCGATAAACATGGCCAGTTGTATGCGGACGGATAAAGGCCTGTCGGGATAACAGTCTAGCTTTTTTTCTACTTTCAATATATATATAAATATTGAAAGCAGGAAAAAAGCTATAAATATATATATATATATATCTATCTATCTATCTATCTATCTATCTATCTATATATATATATTAACTTCAGGTGAGTTCCACACTGATAAATCCAGAATAGTATTGAACAAGAGGCCATATTCGGCCTATCCTTTGGCCGTTTACTATGTTTTATTTAAGAAATGCTAGGATGAAGTTGAATCATCTTTGCTGGTGTTTTTTTTTTTTGTAAAAGGTTGGTTTTTAATAAGTAGGAACTTCAAACTTCAAATCAGCGAATCCCTGATGAAACCAGTTCGTACATGTAAATGCCTTGAAGGTAATAGTTCATAATAAATATGTATTCAAATTTTATCTTGTCAGCCTCACAAATGTTTGTAAACGTTGGAATGCTGACGTCACTGAAGAAACAGGAAGTCATTTTCGTGAGCAAATGTATATTATAGGTAGAAAATTTACTAATACATTTATCCTGGAAATGTATATGGGGCAAACGTTGAATCACAGGTCATCACTCCTGTACTTTTGGCATGAAGATGCACTTTCACCTTTACTCCTCAAATGGTCACTGACATATTTAGGTAAATCATTGATTGTAAGATGACTGTTTATACACCAGCCATGGTAGAATTTAGTCCCAATGTTCACAATAGCAGCTAATGTATTAGAATCCCAGTAACTGCAGGGCTTGATGACAGAGTAACACAATGAATATAGTGCCAGTGGACAACACTGCTTACGAGGACAAAAGCTGTTGTTTTCAGCAATATTAAGATTAACTTTAGCAATTTTTGTTCCTTTTACCTCAAATATATCACTGATCTGATACAAACTTTGAATATACTGGACTAAACTACTTACAGACGGTACTTCTAAAAGAACGCATGTCCCTTCAGGGTGACTGTTTCCATACAAATCTCTACCATGAGAATCAAATATTTTAAAAGCACCATTATTACAACAATAGATTCCAACAACAATGCATCTTACTCCTTTGAGCCATAAGCGATTCGAAAGCTCCAAGAAAAGACATACAGTAATGGTATCCCTCGATTGCACTATTACCATGAATATTTCCAGTGTAGCTCTCACTGTAAGAAATTTGTTAGGCAGTATCAAACACTCTTAACATTGATGGTAACTCTGCCAACAGCAAAAAAGGCAGCTGAATGCGCCAACCTTGAATATAACTGATTACCAACATCCATTATTTGTATCAAATCATTAGGACAATAAATCCGCCCATTGTTGTGGTATATGAAAGAACTCAAACTCATCGCAAAAACACTGTTGTCCAGCATTTTGACGAAATACTCTAAAGTTGCCTTGGCTGTAAGGTGCTCAAGATTATAGTTTTACTGGGGTCCACAATGGGACCAGGGTTCTTCTTTATATCGGAACTTAGTTTGAACTTACAATAATTAATTCTGTGGTTATGACTCGTGAAAAGTGACGAGGGTAAAACACATGTAAACAAAGAATAATATTTTTTAACTTTCTGCATCTCTTTAAATCTTTTTCGATGCCACTTCGATTTAAATTTAACATAGCGATGAATTTTAGATGACATTC
>NC_090892.1:33521753-33531753 GCF_036669925.1 Montipora capricornis
TTCAAATCTAGTTTGCAAAAAATCATCAGTGGAATTGCGCTTAATTCTCAAGGCTACCCCATAAGGAATTGCACTTTTGCAATTGGAAAATGGCAAATAAAGGTGGTTGTCAGTAGGTTTAGAATAAATGTCAGTAACAATTAACCCATCCTTAAGGATCCGTAAGATCCAAAATATGTAAAAAACTATCTGAATAAAGCGATTCAAATTTGATGGTGGGGTACAAAGAATTAATGTAGTCAGTGAATTCAAGCAATTTAGGCAGACCTTGGGCCCAGATCTAGAGGTTGAAAACATCATCTCTCTACCTCGACCAGAGCAACGGTTTTAAGCTACTCTCTAATTTGGCTTTTTCATCGATTATGCCCATTGTTAAGTGTGCGTAACTACACGCATTTTTTGGTGCCATAGCTGTACCGTGATTTTGTAAATATTTTTGTTCGGAATGATGCAAATTACGTAAGGCTAACCTTTCTTCCCTAGTTAGATTGTCTCTCGGTTTCCTTAAGTTCCCTGGCTCTAGAATGTCTTTTCTCACATTATTTAAGAAAAGTTCAACTTCAGGATAGGCAGACTTAGGAGGCATCCAGTTACTTGTACAGCGGATGGCAGGGAAGCAACTTTCTTCTTTTTAGGGAACTTAAGGAAACCGAGAGACAATCTAACTAAGGAAGAAAGGTTAGCCTTACGTAATTTGAAACATAATGATAACATTATTAGGATTCAGGATAAGGGTTCAAGGTTTGTTATCCTGAACCGACAGGAGTACCACAACAAGATGTTAGGGCAACTCAACAATAGTCTGCATTATGATAAAGTAGATTTGGATCCTACACTTGATCATTTTGAGCAGGTTAAGAACTGGAGTCGCAAATGGCTCTTTGAAGGGCAGATAAGTCAGGAGATTGCCACATGGATTACCAATTTAGAGCCCAAACCAGGGGTAGCCTTCGGGAATGTTAAGACACACAAAAAGGACAATCCACTTCGTCTTATTACATCTTGCTGTGGTACTGCTATTGAAAGACTCTCTGCCTTTACAGAATTCTACCTTAAACCACTTTCCCAGAACCTTCCATCATTCATTAAGGATTCTACTGATTTAATCAACAAGATACAGGCTTTGAATGCTAAAGGTCCATTCCCAGTAGGTTCTCTGCTCATGTCCTGGGATGTGGTTTCAATGTTCCCTAACACTGACAACAACTTCGATATTACCACCGTTAGGAAGGCCCTTGATTCTTGATCTTCTAAATTTCCCTCTACTGATTGTATAGCTGAGGCTGTTGAAATTTGCCTCCGTGTTAACAATTGCCATTTTGTCCGAACAAAATTATTTACAAAATCACGGTACAGCTATGGCACCAAAAAATGCGTGTAGTTACACAGACGTAGCAATGGGCATAATCGATGAAAAAGCCAAGTTAGAAAGTAGCTTAAAACCGTTAATCTGGTGGAGGTATAGAGACGATATTTTCGACCTCTGGGCCCAAGGTCTGCCTAAATTGCTTGAATTCACTGACTACATTAATTCTTTGTACCCCACCATCAAATTTGAATCGCTTTATTCAGATAGTTTTTTACATATTTTGGATCTTACGGATCCTTAAGGATGGGTTAATTGTTACTGACATTTATTCTAAACCTACTGACAACCACCTTTATTTGCCATTTTCCAATTGCAAAAGTGCAATTCCTTATGGGGTAGCCTTGAGAATTAAGCGCAATTCCACTGATGATTTTTTGCAAACTAGATTTGAAGAATAGAAAGGCTATCTTAAGTCACTAAATTCCCCGAATATTTAGTTGACAAACAGTTTGATAAGGCTCTTAAAGTTCCAAGATTCGAACTTTTAAGCAAAAAGGTGAAAGCCATCAAAAACGTTTTTCCTCTGGTTGAGATCCTCATCAACTTGAAAGTGCTCAATAGTTGGGCTAGAGCAATGATAAATGACCAAATAACCTAACTCTTGCATTACAATCTATCTATCTATCTATCTATCTATCTATCTATCTATCTATCTATCTATCTATCTGAGTAGCAATAAATGTCTTCGACCAAATATAATTGTGTAGGTTTGAGCGGGGAAATAACAACAACTACCGGTAACTGCTTCATTTACCTTTTGATCGCCAACCTATTCCCTTCGGAAGGCGATTCACAGTGATTTCTGACAAGTATTAATTAGTAGTGTATGATGGGAACAGAAATTGATACAACAAAGGAAATGTTTGAAAATGTGTTCAGCCGGGAATCGAACCCGGGAAGGACCTTTATATGGCAAGCTCTGAGGAGAATCGCACATTTTATGCAGTTAGGATCGCGTCACTATGCACAAGTTGATCAGCTATTCTCAGTAAATTTCCCCCTATAAATGAAATAATTGTGTAAGTTTGAGCGGGGAAATAACAACAACTAACTGCCTCATTTATCTTTGGATCACCAACCTATTCCCTTCGGAAGGCGATTCACAGTGATTTCTGACAAGTATTAATTAGTAGTGAATGAGGGGAACAGAAATCGATACAACAAGGGAAATGAGTGAAAATTTGTTCAGCCGGGAATCGAACCGGGTCTCCTGGTTACCGGTCAGATGCCTTACCACTAGGTCACTGACCAACCCCGCCATTCAGCCGAATTGGAAGGACCTTTATATGCCAAGCTCAACACATTTTCACTCATTTCCTTTGTTGTATCGATTTCTGTTCCCATCATACACTACTAAATTAGAAATTGTGAAACCAAGCCAATTCTGCTGCCGTCACAACGTTAAAAAAAAGCTACCCTCCCCACCCCTGTACTTTGGTCAGACAACTGCCAATCACCACCCCACGCCACATTGTGGGTTCACTCTAATTGGTGATCAAAGGCAAACTCTCATTCAGGCCTAGACTAGTCCAGGAAAAATTGTCACTTAACAAGGCCACAAACTCTAACTGCAGTTAAAGTCTCAAAGCAGCAACCCCCCCAGCCCTGTGCTTTTGACACACAACTCAGAGTTGGAACTGTCCCTGGGCTGTTTGGCAAAGCAGGCCTTGAAGACAAGCCCCCTCAATTTTGAGAGGCCACAATGGCTTGAACACGGGCTCGCCCGTGCTCAAGCGAAACCTCCAGCAGATACCTTTTAGCGAATTCGCTCAGATATCAAGGGCCAAACGCCTGAAATTCAGTCAAAAATCGGCTGATGACACTCGATTTACTCAGCCTGGGTCATAGAATGCCATTATGGAGAGAAACGCACAGTTAACTATAAATTATTATCAGAGCACAATGGAGCAGATGCTGACTAAACAATCTTCCTCAAGCAACTTCCATTCAGGCTGAGCCTCCCATTGCCCATAGCATTCAATTCGTTTACACCAAAAATCTAAGCAGCCACCTTTTTCCAACTAACTATATATATATATATATATATATATATATATATATATATATATAATAATAATGATCAATGGTAGCAAAATTTCAGTTCATCGTTTTATTGCTACAACGCTGTTTCGTATGGTCGAAGGACGACCACACTCATCAGGCAATAACGAACGAATCTATATATATATATATATATAATCTATATATATATATATATATATATATATATATATTCAGTTAAAAATATGATTATTTGGGGTGTGCATTGTCAGGGTTTCTCTCCTACACTCTCTCTAAAAATTAAAATTAGCCTGTATCCTTCTAGGATCCTTCCTTGTCATCCGCTAAGATGCCTAAGATGACGGCAGATGACTTTAAGACACCTTACAGAAATCATAAAACATCTTTCGAACATAAGAGCTGTAGAAATGCAACTGAACTCAGCAAGCACGTATGGTCGCTAAAAGATAACAACATAGAGCATGAAATTACATGGCAAATTGTTTGCCGCACTAAACCGTACAGCAGTTCAACTAAATGTTGTAATTTATGCTTGAGCGAGAAATTTGTCATGATCTGTTAACCGGAGCCATGTACATTGAACAAAAGAAACGAGTTAGTATCATCATGCAGGCATCTAGCGAAGGCGCTACAACAGAACAATTAGCTTAGCACCCTAACAGCAACATGTATGTAAATTTACGTCGTGTTTGTGATATAAAAATAAGTGCTCAGCAGCGTGAATAAAACTCCTGAAGAGTGAGGCTTTAAGCCTTACGAAACAGGCCTGTAGGGCAATTACCGTGTAGCCATGTTTTAATTCTCACAGCCCTCTCTCTCTCTCTCTCTCTATATATATATATATATATAGGGTTGTCGTGATGGTGCAGTGGTTAGCACACCCGACTAGTAACCAGGTCTCCCTGAATCAAGGAGGCTGGAAATCCAACGATGTAGTCACTAGCTAGTAGCATCCGAAGGATAGCCTGTGAATCATCCTCGGATGATTCGATGTATGTCCTGTAATCAAGTGGTAATGAACCGCTAAAACATGCATGTTGGGTATTATGAGACCAGATATGAAAGTTACGAAAAACAAACCATGATAATGCCAAATCAGTTGAATCACAAAACGGTAATGCAATAAGGAAATATTATATTCAGCACTACAGTATCTTACGAGAAAGGAAAAGCTCGCTTTTTACTGGCTAATCGTGTTAGTTACCATGACGACACCTATATCATGACACGTGAAAGATAATTAGCATTACAGAGATTTAGCATTACGTTTACATGAAACGGTACATGTCCACTTTTTATGTTTTTTTGTTTTACGTAAAACGGAGTGAAGCTTGTGAATTTAACCACGCGTAACCAACGGCAACTTTGAATGGACTCTGTTAATCTATTTAGTTAATAAAAAACAAAAACAACAGCTCGCAGTCTTTTTACAAACATTTTTTAGAAAAAGACGCTACATAAAATAAAAGAGCTTTCTTGTGAGTCAACAGAGTCAGACAGAAAACTTAGAAAATTGCGGCAAAAAAATCTTAAAACCTAATTTTTTCTTGTTTGCCTCTCCGGTTTGGGTTTTCTTTTGCACAAACAACTGTTGTGTAGAAGAGAACTCAAGAAAATTCCACGTATACGGCAAACACTAACGCGAAAATGCCTACTTTCACGTCAACCCGCAACCGGAAAAAATGGCGGGAAATTTATGATCACGGGATCACTTTTCCCGTTCGCGTTTCTCGTAAACGTGATGCTAAATCTCTCTAATATCTTCACTGCGCTCGGTGAAGATATGGTTTTTTAAGAAAAAGGAAAATCCTTGAATTTCAGCAGTACCTATATATTTGAAACGTGTGTATTTTTGGTGTAGCATCAACCCAGTCCATACCCTTTTCAGCTAAAAGTAAACTCTGTTCTTCATCTGAATAGCCCACTTACGATATATTAAAATTTCAGCCCTAAACAAAAGGCATCATCTCGAGGCTCTATTATATTTATTCCACAGTGCCTCGAGATGATGCCTTTTGTTTAGGACTGAATTTTAATATATCGAAAGTGGGCTATTGGATTTTGGTGATTTGACCAGTGGCGCTTTTAGGAAACTAAAAACCACGTTTGGTGCACAGGTCCCTGGATCTAACAGGTGCTAAGGACCTTCAACACGCGTCGGTTTTTGGAGGCGGACGACAGCTGGATAAGAACATTTCGCATGCCAGGGCAGAATTTTCTCTTGTGAACCATGTGAGCGTTAGCCCTACTACTGGAAATAGGTCCACTCAAGGACAGAGAAAAACTCTTACCAGGGACGGTGGGAATTGAACCCACGACCTCCAGGTTAGTTCACTGCTCTACCGACTGAGCTACAAGGTCAGACCGGAGCTGGTCGTGGGAATTTAGGATATCAATGTCACAGCAATAAATATGTACAAGTACAATGATGGGTTGCGTTTTTGCAAACGTTAGCCGTGTAGCACATATATTAAAAGGGAGTTTAATTAACCAACGACTACGGCAACGCGGTTAAATGACGAGCACATATTTTTGGTGTACTCTGCTTAACCACGAAATGAAATCACCAAATTCTGGGTTTAGACGACAATTGACGTGCAGTTGTAAACCTTTCGTTCTCCATTTTTACCCTGAAACCCCTCATACCCAATTTGTTTTTAGGATACTTCGCACACATTATATAAGCGACGAGAACCAGATGGAAAGGAAGACTTACGATAGAGCACTGTTATATTTTAAGGTAACGTTCTCGTCGACGTCGGAGATCTTAAAAGGGAGATTTAGCAACGACAACAGCAAAGAGAACGTCACAAGTTTGCATATTTAGTGCATGAGCAAAAACAATCGCTTTGCACGCTCTGCACAAGCGTTTTTAAAATATGTTTTGTCCATTTCTTCAGTTTTTCGTCATCGGCAAAACTCCGACGTGAAATGACCAAATTTGGGGTTTTATGGAGAACGTCAGCATTTTCTCCCACTAAATGAAGCGCCGTTCATACCAGATTTGATTCGAATTGAGTTAAGATCGTTAGTGTCCCAAATAGCCCTTTTCACGTTTAGTTTTTCTCATCATTTCATTACAATATAATCTAGCGTGTATGTGAGGCAATTTCGGGCTATTTTGTAGTTTTAACCCGAAATTGCCTCGCATACACGTTAGATTACATTGTAATGCAAATAAGAAAAACTAACCGTGAAAAGGGCAATTAGTCCTCTTGTGCTAAATCTATTGACACTTCAAATTATTATTACAGTTTCATTTTTGAGGAACTGCCACACCTTTCTCGCATTAAAAATCTTAAAATAGTCATGAAGTGATTGCCGTTGCCATCGTGGTTGCTAAAGCTCCCTAATATATTAATCTCCAATCGTGAACGGTTTGAACTTTGGAGTCATATCGTGGAGGGGGGGGGGGGGCAATGAAGCGAGCACTGGAGGCACAAGTCGTTACGAGGGTCTGGGGGTATGCTCTATGAAATGTAAAGGCACGGAAGTGCTACCTTCATAGATATATATTTCGTGAGAAGTAAACTTTAATTAGTCTAAGCTTAGAAAGACAGGTATTTTTAGGGGTTAAGGTTTTGTAAACAATTGGTTTTAGCAGTAATATCGAAGGTTTCAACCAGGCAAACACATGGAAAACTATAGGAAAAGAAAACATTATTGTCTTTGAATACTGCTTCCCTTTTATTTGCTGTTTTATAAAGACGAGCGAATCGGTTGTGAAAAGTTTTAAAGGTCCCCCTTGCCCCTCCGCAAGCTAAGGCCTTGATATCATAATTAAGTTATGACAATAATAATAAACTTTGTTCCTGTAGCGTCTATACCACTAACTGTTCTAGGTGCTTTACAAAACTACGATATATATCATAAAATAGAATTATCATTCAATCACAATGCTAAGAATCAAATGTCTGTAAGTGAGATGAATTGTCTAAAATGATAAAAATCAATTAACTTATCAATATAAAAATATAGATAATGTATATACTTTAATATACACACAACTTAAGAAAATGATTTCTTGAACAAATATGTTTTTAAATCCTTCTTGCATGACGTTAAATATCTACTGTTTCTAATCGATGCTGCATGGTAGCTTGTTCCATAATGCTGGTCCCGCTACAGAAAACCTCCGATCACAATATGTTTTCAATTTCGAATTCGGAACTTCTAGTAACTTGCTTGTACACGAACGCAAAGAATAGGAAATATTACGGAAGTTTAACATATTTCATATATAACTTGGCTTTAGTCCATTAATAGGCCCTTAGATACTAATATCAACATTTTGTAAATAATACGGTATTTAACTGGTAACCAGTGTAGTTCAATCAAACTAGATGTTATGTGTTCACGTTTCTTTGTAAATGTTGCTCTATTCTGAACGAGCTGTAGGCAGTCCATATAGAATGGTGTTGCAATAATCCAAATTAGTAGCAACAAAAGAGTGGATTATAGCTTCAGTGGATTCACGGTCCAGATACGATCTAATCTTACTGATGTTATTTAGATGGACATGAAAAGTAAAGTAAGTACGATCGTCCGGGTGAGTGTAGTCCTGAAAAGGACTCACTGTTTAAGATGACATTGACTGACGTTTCGACAACCTGAGCGGAAGTCATCTTCAGAGTCAAGAGATTTGTGTAACGTCAGTAAATACAATAAAAGCTGGTCGTAGTTGTCATTGGTCAACTCATGCGGAAGAACGTACTTTACTTAATTATGATATTAACGTGCCTAGTAAGACTAATTGCAGAGTGCAGGGAAATAGGTAGTCCAGGGGTGGATCCAGGATTTCCCTTAGAAGGGGGTGCACCCTTAAGAAATTACTTATTAACTGTCCTGTAAAATATCTTGATCTTTCTAATTTAATATATCAATTTTACCACTTAAATTCTTTCCAAGTTTTTGTAGATTTAAGAGCGAATGTCACCATCGATCTGACAAATTCGAAAATTCAAGGCAAACCTAAAAAAATCGATTGCGTTCACACTTTGTAGTTTGGTAGGGTATTGAGTCCTGAGAGTTTTGCCATGTGGTTGGTTTCCTCAGATATCGTGTTATTCTGGAGAAATGTGCAAACTTCGAGGACCCTCGAGCAACGGCCATCTTTACCTTGAATTTTAACCCAACTTTGGCGGACTCTCATCGGGAATGAATGCATTCAATCGTTCTAAAAACACATAAAATCGTTCAAGTAACCTTTCCTTTGTCGTTTGTGTTACTTCGATATCGCAGCTTCTTTCATTACATCCTGTCGGGATATATTCTTTCTCACAGGTATATAATTTTAGTAAAAAAAGTACCCCTTAAAAAACGTTTGTTTATGAATGTGCTTAACCTGTGAATCGCTTTAAACTCCGCTCATTAAATGGCGGATAAATGCCCTTTCAAATGATCGAAGCATATTTCTGGGCAGTGGGCAAATGTTTGTGTGTAATGCTATGCCACTCAGTTCAAAGTTGATAGATGTCGCATATTTGCGACCTCCGAAGGTCATCTAGCCTACGACAGCATCTGGTTTTTTCGGCTCTAGACTCACCCGCCGAGAAAATACCGCAGACGATACTTTCTCGGCGGGTGAAACTAGAGCCGAAAAAACCGGATGGTCTCGCAGGCTAAAGGTCATCAAGTTCACTATTAACAATCTCCGTATCACGGGACGAAATGAGACGTGCTGTGAAAATCTACCGAATTTTGGTGCTATGCTTAATCAATCACCTCCTGTCAACATTTTGAACTGCGTTTTCTCAATCTTGACCCTAATCCAATAAACAATTCTTGGACTGCAAGTCACGCAAGCAATAAAAAATCACCAACCAGTCAAAAAATAAGTCAACAAATTTAAATTGAGATATTGTGGTAGCGTTACAACTAAACAACGTACGTGAGTTATTCGGCAAACTGTACCTTTTGTGCGGAGACGCCATCTTGCTATACAGTAGTTAGCGTAGCAAGCGTTCCTGTTAGAAAGAAGAGCTCCGAACGATTTCCGCAAACTGGCCGCGCGAAAGTTGGGGTAAGAGATTGGGGGAACGCTCGCAAGGAGACCCCCTATTTTTGAAAAACCCGTTCGCCCACGAACGAGAGCTTGTGAGAAAAACCACTCGGTGCAGGGTAGAGAGCCAACAAACTCAACCCACATATGACCCCGAGTCTGGGAATCGAGCCCGGGTCACATTGGTGGGAAGGGCGATTTTTTCTTTTTTCTTCCTGAAAAATGATTAATACGCTGGTAGCCACGTTTTTAACCTCAGAAAAAGATCTGTATCGTCGTATGAACGTGTGAACCAAAGGACCTCTGCTGGCACGACTTCTGGGTGACACCTTAAATGGTCTTAATGACCCCCGACTTGAAAAATTTGAATGGAACGCTGCAATTCAATATCACCCAACTCAATCCCTTCTGTTTTTGAGTAACACATACCACAGGCAACCCAGTGTACGCTCATAGAACGTCTAGTTGTGAGAAGAAAGCGGCCTTTCTACCCACCGAACTCTGTACGAGTTATGTTCCTAAATTTCGTATTTTACAAGCGCACGGATTGCTTACACGTTCTGAAAATTGGCCGTTGTTTTCGACAACTTCAATTACAACCGCTCTGC
>NC_090892.1:33536753-33539253 GCF_036669925.1 Montipora capricornis
TAAAGATGGGTCATATTCTCGATGTGAGTTTTATGTGACCCAATAGACTTTCCGAGAAAAGTTCAAAACTGACTATCTGGTTCGAAGGATTTGCTATAAAAGACTGTCATTTGCCAAATCTGGAGATGACAACTTTATCCTGAACAATTTCGAGGAAAATAGAAAACTTGACAAAAATCACACAAGTGGTTGCAGACTAACTAGGAAAGAAAACACGACAGTCAAGTGTCGCATAATCAATTTGACCCCACCTTAATTTCCGAGAAACGTTAATTTGAATGCAAATTATGAACCAGAATTTTCCAAGAAAAGAACAGGGAAATACAATTTTCAGTATTAAGATTTAAAAATTGATTTTCAAGTCACAAACGTTCTCAGTCATAATTGTTCATCTCATCATTTTTGTCGAACTGGAGCAATTCTGAATGAGGATTGAAGCTGGTCATTGGGACATACAAGTATTTCATGGGTCTACATGTTTTTTCAGTCCGTGAATTTTAATATGTCGAGCAAAACAATACCGACTGAACAGCCGACTCGCTTCAGCAGGAAATTAGTTTAATTTCGAGAACAAAGGATTTTCTCGGAAAGAAAACAACTAAAGCAAGTATCATGATCGATATGCATTTATGACTCCTTAAACTGACTATTTGGTTCGAAGGATTTGCGATAAAAGACACTGTCGCTTGCCAAATCTGGAGATAACAACTCTCGAGGAAAGATAGAAAACTCGACAAAAATCACACAAGTGGTTGCGAACTAAACTAGGTAAGAAAACACGACAGTCAAGTGTCTAAAAAATCAAAATTGACATCACCTAATTTCCGAGAAACGTTAATTTGCATGCAAATTATGCACCAGAATTTTCTAAGAAAAGGACAGGGAAATAAAGTTTTCAATCTTAAAAGTTAAAAGTGAGTTTTTAAGTCACCCTTCATATTTTGAAGACTCAGTAACCTCCAGCTGGAATAAACTAACTATACCGTCAGTTCTTTTTGAACGTCAAAAGTGGCGTCCTTTCCCGGAAGTGAGTTGTTTTCCCTTTTAACTTGCTTTCATACAATGACATTGACATTGCTAAGTATCTTTCCTCCATTAGCGATGATTATTATAAGTATCTGGGAGACACCACCGCCTGGCTCGCGAAATGTTCTTCGCCTCTCTGAGTCCCGTCACGCGTTTCTTCGCATTACACCTGCACCTATTGCAAGTATCGGATTTTTCGAGACGTGCATTGTAATTTCAGGCAGAATAGCTTTCTTGTTTCACAGCGTTATTGCTAATAGTAAATTCTTATTAATCATCCCGAGTCAGATGACAATATCTAATTAAGTCAAGAATCTAGACTAAATGCCGAGCTTATAAATCAAGACTAACGTGAAGCCGGTAAAATTCAATTGAGGTGATGCCGTGATGGATAGTAACTTACCTCATTTAAGATTTATACATCTTTTTAGGGGACTTACTGGTTATAAGTCATTCTTTAACTCATCTTACGCATACTTCCAGGTTAAGGAAAATAGTGTCCGCATAGTTGTATGCAATGATGGGTAAAAGCAAAACGCAGATAAGACAGACGATAAGATATGCATTGTCTTTTTGTAGCATATTTCTTGGAATTCACGTGGTGGATCCATTTATGGTAAGATTACATGTACGTAAATATTCTTGTGGGAGAGGGAGGGTAATCTGTCCATCGCTTCCTTTTTTTGCTCGACTTTGCTTTTCTTCACAAGCTGAGACTCGCGGATCTACCTGTTGTTCACGGTTGGAGTTGAAAGCAGAAAGCACATGGTAAGTAAACTGGTTTTGCTTAAACTGTCGACTTGATTTGTCAGTACTTCGTTTCTCAGAATTAACAGCGATTTTTCTCATTGTAAACGGAACCACAAAAGGAAGAATAAATACGCTTGCTAGGAAACTACAATCAGTGACACATTGTTACGTTGGTACACTGACGGAATCAATCGAGCATCCCAGACATTCCCTTCCTCTCCCGGCCCACCTTTCAATGTTGTTTAGAAACTAAACGCACTGAACAGTTGCAGTTGTAACATTGCACAGGGGGAAATGGGGTGGGTGTTCCAACGACTTATGACCGTGATTGTACTTGCTCGGCGATGGGCCGAGACGGGAAATAGGGCAAGCGAAGAATCAGAGTCTTACTGCTGGTTTCCTATACTTCCGACGGTTCATGCAGTCCTTGAAACATCTACAGTTGCATTTGAAACTAGCTTGCTTCTCACATTATTCTTATTCAATGAGATGCAAATAAGTGGCGGGGTATTCTGAAATTTAGCCAAACTGCGGAGCGATAAAACTTATCTAAACATGGTAAAAAAGTATTAAAAACGACGACGTTTCGACGTTGACTAATTACAGGGCCGTAGCCAGAAAAAAGTTGACTGAGGCAATGTCGATGGTTAAATTCCCTTCGTAGGTATTTAGGTGTTTATGATGAGTACATTTTGAAGGCAACACTGGAATCACGCTTTTTAAA
>NC_090892.1:33544253-33559253 GCF_036669925.1 Montipora capricornis
TTTTTTTTTTACCTGCCATAGCCCAGAATTACTTTCCAAAATTAAAATCTTCCCATGGGGGGGACACGTTTCGAGTATGCCTTAGGGATTCTTGAGAGATTGTCATAGTTTATATAACTTCCGGTATTGCATTGCATAATTATTAACGATGTTCCGCACACATGCGTAGTAGTGTCGGGAACATGTGCTACCGTGAGAACCCGTCATCTTTTAGTGTAGTTGTTGCGTTTATTAGATGGTATCTTCACAAGTGTTGCCTTAAGAAACATGACACCTATCCCATAGTGAGTTTTTTATTACAACTCTCGAAAAGTATGTTTGCTACGATTGGCGAAGGCAACAGGCTGCATTCGGAAGTACGAATACACCTAATACTCTTAAGTTTTCTCCCCCTCCTAAAAACTATGTCCCTAATCTTTTTATGCCAGTCCTCTAAGAAGAACCACGAAGGCCATCATGCATAATGTAACAATCTAAATCGGCTTTGAGGGTTTGCAAACTGAGATATATTGACAAATAATATAACAGCATATTAGGTTTGCATGTTTGCTCTTTGTTCAGTACTAATTATGCTCTTGTTTTTTTTTCTTTTAGTGTGTAACGAAGCATGTTAAACAGTTTCATAAGTGTTCACAATGTTCTGAGGCCGTCAACACGGTCAATGGGCGTTATCTTCAGTGTGTGGCAACCCTTGAGAGCTTATTCCCAAAATTCACCTCTCCCTCTGCACCTGAAGTTGTTGACTCATCAGCTTTGGAAACAGGAAACAAAACCATTTCTGTTGTGATGTTGGGTGGCGACAGCACTGTAGTACCTTACCGTCCACTTATGACAATTCAAGAGTTGAAGACTTACGTGCAAACTAAATTAGGGCCTGCTCCAGAAAAACAACGTCTTTTGTTCAAGGAACAGGAGTTAAAGGTAGGAAAATGTCAAGCGATCTCTTAAGAGAACAATCATTACAATATGCAGACTGCAGACAACGTGCAAAGCACACAATAAGAACTAAAGCGGTTTCACTGATGTCGCATAGAGGCGTTCCATTTATGATCCTACCCCGGGGTATGGATGAGTAAGATCCCTACTCTTCGGATTTTTTGTCGGAATCCTTTGAAAAACCTTTCCTACTGTCGGAAATCGTGTGATTACATAATCAAACCACTTTTTACGTGTCTAGAATTGATTGTTTAGTAGGACGGGCATTGTATCGGCATTGTCTTTTGTTCTAGTAAAATCTAAGAGTGCGTTGTAATCGAACTCGGGACGTGTGGGAGGCAGAATATATATGTTCAAAATTCTATCGTGAGTGAGTGATTTTTAGCGCGAGCTTTATCGGGAAAACATTGTGCTGTCAGACAAACATCTAATTTTTAAAGTGGCACCTCCGACGGGACTGTTAACAAAAGGAACAACAATCAGATCTGACGCCGGGATTATACAATGGAGAAGCTGCTCGCGGACTTGAACACACAACTACAATTGCTTAACTTTACCATGCATAAGAGTGAAGGAATCATCGAAAAGGGAAACGTGGAAGGTGTGGAACGCCAACTTCAGTCCTTGAGGTCTATCGTAGAGAGTGGAAGAATTTAAGCTTCAAATCGAACAAGAAAAAATCGCGAAGGGAGAGAAACTTGATGACGTGTCACAATGGAGCTTAACAGTTAAAGCCGCGCAAACATCTGCTGATGAGAACGTCGCGTACTTGCGAAAGTGGTTAACAGAATACAAGCGAAGAGAAAGCCTTTCAGAAAAGGAGGGACAACAAGCCTTTCTAGAGCAATGAAGGAGAGATCAGCTTGAGTTTGAACGTACACGACTGGAGATGAGGCTAACCTACGAGAAGAAAATCGAGGAGACAAAAGGAAACCATGCAAAGACCACGGAACCGGCCTCACCTCAAGCCGCGAAGGCCGCCAAACCTCCTAAGCTTGTCATTACAAAGTTTAGGGGCGAACTAACAGATTGGCCCCGGTTCCGGAGTCAATTTGAAACAGAGATTGACAAGGCAGAAATAGCTGGCGTGACGAAGTAATAATAATAATAATAATAATAATAATAATAATAATAATAATAATAATAATAATAATAATAATAATAATAATAATAATAATAATTTATTTCTTAAAAAACGCATAATTACTAGGTCTCAATGCTTTTTACAAGTTATACAAAAAATATATATAAAATATAATATAACTATCGATTGAAGAATAATTTAAATACATTAAAAGTGTCAGTAATACTCTTAGCTTAAATGTTTCCTGATGTTTTCAGGTTTTTTTTAAAACTATCTAAGGAATCAATGTTTTTGATGGTATCTGGGAGATTGTTCCACAATTTTGGCGCAGCAACTGAGAATGATCTTTCACCATATGCTTTGGTTCTAGCAATAGGCGTCTGTAAAAGGTTTTTTGCCGACGATCTCAACATTCTTTTAGGTGCGTAGGATGACAGTAGCAATCTTAAGTAATATGGAGCGAGTCCCTTCAGTGACTTATAAGTCAGAAGTATAATCTTATATTCAATCCTGGCTTTGATCGGCAGCCAGTGCAGCTCCCGCAGGATAGGAGTAATACTTAAAGGAACTCGTAGACCCGAAGATACGAACGGAAATCGACGGCTTGCCCTATTCATCAGGGCCCAGTTCCTCAAAAGCCGATTAACGCTAATCTAAGATTAAAAATTAACTAAGCAGTTTATTTCTCTGCTCCCAAATGCTTACATGAGAAGAGGTCAATCTTGAAAAACAAAAATAAGCAAAAGAAACTTTCATCAAAAAGTTGAAAACGTGAAACAAAATTTTACGCTAATCCTGGATTAACTTAATCGGTTTTCGAGGAACCGGGCCCAGAGGGATACGAGCGCGCGAAGAACATCCTGACAAGGAAGTATGGCCAAGCGAGCGAGGTCGTTAACGTGTACGTGGAAAACATCATGTCTTTGCCAACGATTGGTGGAACACAGCCAGCCAGAATCCACGATTTCTACAAGAAGCTTCTTTTCAATGTGCAATCATTAGAAACAATGGGGAAACTTCGAGAGGTGAATGGGTACGAACGGATGACTATTGACAAGCTGCTAGGAATAAGAGGGGGTCTTGTGCGAACAGACGCTTGTTGGCAACAATGGAATTTCCCAAAGTTAGTGGATGAGCTCCGGAAATGGACGGAAAGAAACCCGATCCAATCTAAGCAAAGTGACAAGCCCTGGCGTGACAAGAATTATCAAGCCCTACAAAAGAAAGATGGCAAAAATCGGGGATGCGCTTTTTGCGGAAAACAAGATCACAAATCGGTTGACTGCAAAATGGTTGCCACTGTCGACGATCGCAAAAGAGTGCTTAGCAACAAACGCCTCTGTTTCAATTGCACCGGAAACAAACACAGAGCTGACCATTGCAAGAGACGTTCCTTGTGCCAAATTTGTCAGAGGGAAGCATCACACCTTCATCTGCACAAGCGTTAGTAACCAGTTGATGACAACGACTTCAATGGAAAGATCAACTGTGATCTATCCGGTCGGCGTAGTGGAAGTGCTGGGAGTCAAGTGTCGTGCGTTGTTAGACACCGGTGCCGGAAGTTCGTATGCTTCAGCAGCGTTACTTGATCGCTTAAGGATCCGTCCTCATCAACGAGAAGTACGACAAATCGAAATGATGATGGGAGTGGTTACTAAGCCTGTGGACATCTTCAAGGTACAGATAAGTTCACTGAAGGGCGATTACCACCTCGAAACGGACGTGACCTTGGTAAACAAAAAACAGCTGTTATCCCTGGAAAATCGTTGCTACCAGTAGGTCCTGGAAAGGTATGACCACTTAAAGGGAGTGAAGATGGACGATATGGACACAAAAGATTTCTTTGCAGTGCACCTTATCTTGGGAGTGTGTGACTATACCAAGATCAAGACTGAGACCGTACCTCTTATTGGAGCCGCGAACGAGCCTAACGCCGAGAAAACAAAAAGTTTGGATGCATATATATGTATTATTCGCCGGCGGGGAGGTCTGTATAGGGAAAAACTGTGCCCGAGGTCTTGAGTACGGCCCAAGGCCGCAGGCCGTGGGACGTACTCAAGGTAGAGGGCACAGTTTTTCTCAATACGGACCGACCTAAGCCGGTGAATAACGTATTTAATTTTTTCTGCTTCTGCAATGATGTTTGAAACATTCGTAAAAACAGCCGAATAATTTTCTACGTATTAAAATGCTTTGTCTTGTGTTGAAAATGAAACTTTGTCTTGTTGAAAATTAAAACAGGAGGAATAAATTTAGTGAAAAATGCAAACATCTGTCTCTGCCTTCATATCTTATTATTTCAAGGATTCGTCTTTGTTCTCTGTCAAGTCCTTTAGAAATCAGTGCAAAACTTAGAAAACTGTACAAGAAAAACTTGTTGACATTAGTTCACAGCGTTGTGATTTGTTTGACTATCTTAGCAACGAATCCGTATTTTCTTTAATGAAGCAAAATAGAACTCCAAAGAAAACAACGGATGTCAACCGAAAAACTGAGCTCAAAGGACTTCTCTGCAGTTAGTCGTTTTAGTTAAACAGTATGTCAACAGTTCACAAAAAACAGCGACGCGAAAAACCACGGGGTTGCGATGTGTTTGTTTGCCTATTTTAGCTAGGAATCCGTATATTCTTAAATGACGCAATATAAAACGAGATTAGAAAATAGAACTCCAAAGAGTTCAAAAAGTTGTTTTAAGTTCAACGGTGTGTCAACAGTGCAAGAAAACCACCAACTCGAAAGCAGCAAACTAGCAAAGTGTTGTCAGCAAAATCATGTGAACACTCGCCTTTTTGAAGAAAAACCAGGCCTTTCATTTCATTGCTGATGTTTTTCCTTTTCTTTTCAACGGTTAGTAAGCAAAAACTTGCATTTTAAGAGGCGCAATCCAATGTTTCGTCGCGCCGTAGCAAAAAGCGACAGTTTCGGTACGGAACAGATTTCGGACCGTGGTCCATATCGTAAAAAGCTGCACCGGCTACGAGCGTGCGATTAGCCAATCAGATTCAAGGATTTAGGATTCCGGCCCACTGAGATGCTTCACGAAAAAATAGGGACTGTTATTTCACCAGGCAAGGAAGTGGACCTGTCTCCAATGTTTCTGACACAAACATCGACGGTAGATTACGACAACTTGTGCAGACTAGACGTACTTGGACTCGCGGATTGTGCAACTCGTGACCAAGATGAGGTGTATTCAGAGTTCAAAGAACAACTTAAACGAGACGAACAGGGTTGGTACAAAACTAGCCTTCCATGGAAGGGGAACCACCAACCTGTACCAAGCAACGAAGCGGGAAGTCTTCGCAGGTTAACTGGCCTTGTAAAGAAACTGCGCAGCCAGGGATTGATAGACCATTATAATCAAGTGATCCAAGACCAAATCAAGGCTGGAATAGTCGAGAGAGTTAGCAGACTTGCAACTGGGCAGCACGAGTTCTACATTCCTCACAAGGCAGTGGTACGCGACACAGCAGAAACCACCAAGCCTCGAGTAGTCTATGACGCATCAGCAAGGGCCTACTCTGGTACACCCTCGCCAAATGAGCGTTTGAATCCTGGCCCACCTCTTCAGAACAAGCTCTGGAGTGTCCTAGTTCGTTCTCGGTTCATCCAGTGGCAGTCACAGGAGACACCAAGCAAGCTTTCCTCCAAGTCCGAATCAAAGTGCTAGACCGCGATGCGTTAAGATTTCACTGGTTGAAGGACCCAAGCAGTCAAACAGTGGAGACGCTGAGGTTTACTGGAGCCCTCTTCGGCCTCACATCATTGCCGTTCCTCCTGGGAGGCGTAATTCATCACCTGTTGGAGAGTTGTAGACAAAACTACCCGGGCATTGTCAGCGAGATCGAACGAAGCTTGTACGTAGACGACCTGATCAGCGGTGGTCCTACAAGTGAAAAGACAAAAGAAATCAAATCAGCTTCTCAGATCGTATTCGCCAAGGGTACCTTCGAGTTGCATAAATGGCATTCGAATGTGAAAGAGTTGGAATCAGCCGCTTCCGAACCAGTCTCGATCGAGGAAGAAACGTACGCAAAGGAACAGTTAAACGTCCCCAGAAGAGAAGGAGCTACCCTGCTCGGTTTGCCATGGGACAAGGAAAACGATACTATCGGCGTGAGTTTTCCACAACAGAAGGCTGATCCCAGCAAGCGAGGAATTTTAAGCAAAGTGGCGAGGATCTATGACCCATGCACTGCGATTGGCGTCTCCTACTCCTCTACCGTGACAGGTGTGACGCCAAGCTAAACTGGGATGCAAAGCTACCAAGCAAGTTGATGCAGAATTGGATTTGATGGGAGGAGCGACTTCCCAAGCAGCTTACAGTCCCGAGGTCCTTAGCAGCCTATCAAGAGGACATTCAGTCAATCGAGTTGCATTCCTTTGATGATGCTAGCGGTAAGGGCGTAGCTGCGGCTGTGTATGCTGTAGTCGTTCAAGAGTCAGGCGTCAATCAGGGGCTTGTGGCAGCGAGAGCAAGGCTCTCCAAAAGGGGACTGACGATCTCTCGGCTAGAGTTGGTGTCTGGGCACATGGCGGTGAATCTCTTTGCAAACGTGGTCTCAGCCCTGGATGGATTTCCCCTAATGAAAAGGTACTGCTGGCTCGATAGCACCATTGCCCTGCATTGGATCAGATCCCCAGGCACATATAAGCAGTTTGTGAGTAACGGAATTGAGAAAATACAAGCACATTCGAAAGTGACCTGGGGGCACGTAGGGACCTTGGAGAACCCTGCTGGCCTTGGAAGCCGTGGTGGAGCAGTGACAAATCATCCCTCTTGGTGCAACGGACCGAAGTGGTTGCAGAACAAAGCGTGCTGGCCTCCAGATATTGTGACCAAGCCATCAGAAGAGAAAGCAACGCGAGATGGCTGTGAAGATAGCAACAACAGATGAGCTAGACACCCTTCTTGAGAAGTCTACCTACTGGAAGACGATGAGAATCTGTGCGTGGATAATGCGGTTCATCCACAACGTTCGTTCAAGGAAGATAGGAAGACTCAAGGGACCGCTGACAATTGAAGAAACTAACAAAGCGAGAATCGTTTGGGTGAAAAGAGTCTAGACCTGAGCCGCAGCAGATAAATATTTTCAAGAAGATCGGTCGCAACTGAATCTACAACCAACCAAGACGTCATATTGGAATGTCGAGGCAGAATCCAAGGGCATTTTCCGGTGTATTTGCCAGATAGTCAGCGCTTCACGGAGAAGCTCGTAACACAATTTCATCTCGGAACGCTCCATGAGGGAGCTGTCAGTACCATGGCCAAGGTTGGAGAGCTGTACTGGGTTCTGCGCCTGAGAGGATTGACCAAAAGAATCATGAAGAGTTGCCACGGCTGTCGGCGGTTTCAAGCACAAGCATTTTCATCCCTGCCCCAAGGAGACCTCCCAAAGGATTGGACGGAAGGTCAAACGCCCTTTCAAGTTGTCGGCGTCGATTACGCGGAACCGTTGAAGTATCGTAAAAACACGAAGACAGAGGGAAAGGCGTACGTGTTGCTGTACGCCTGTAGCCTGACACGAGCTTTGTTCTTGGATCTATTGCCCAACTTGGAAACTAAAGAATTCCTCGCGAGTTTTAAGTGCTTCATCGCCCGACGTGGGAGACTGCAAAAGGTGTACTCCGACAACGGAAGAACCAGCAGACCACTGAGTTACGTGGATGAAGACATTCAGCTACCCATCCTGACCCCGAGTTCCTTTCTGTATGGTCAACCGAACATGCTACCAGAGTGAGAAACCTCATACGTCCAGGAACATGACCTGAGGAAGAGAGCTAAGGATTTAAGAAAGTGCAAGGATACAAGTATGGTCACGCTGGACAAGGGAGTACGTCCGCGGACTGAGAGAAAGACACCGGCTAAAGCACAAAGCAGACGTAACCTAGCCATCCAAGGGAGAAGTCGTTATCATCAAATCAGAAGAGAAGAACCGAGCACAGTGGCAGAGATGGAGTGATTCGTGGGGCGAAGCTAAAATTCAGAAAGTCGCATCTGGAACGACCAATTCAGCATTTGTAACCTCTTGAGTTAAGCTGTAACAAATCAGTACAGACCCCACCAGAGACCCTGAATGCAGACGAACCAGTCTACAGGCCGCGAAGGGATGCTGCAGCGGCAGCTAGATTTCGTATCCAGGTTATAAACGACAATGAACAATTAATAATGAACAATGCATATATCGATAATCATGACCGATTTTCCAGCTGTTTAACTTTTGTGGACATTTGCTCTCTCAAGGCAAATGAGGGGAGGGTGTCGGAAATCGTGTGATTACATAATCAAACCCCTTTTACGCGTCTAGAATTGATTGTTTAGTTGACCGGAAGGAACGGGCATCATATCTGTCATCGTTAGTAACTGTAGCCAACCAAAGAAAACATTGTACGATTTGTTTTGTCTTTTGTTCTAGTAAAATCTAAGAGTGCGTTGTAATCGAACTTGGGGACGTGTGTGAGGCAGAATATATATGTTCAAAATTCTATCGTGAGTGAGTGATTTTTAGCGCGAGCTTTATCGGGAAAACATTGTGTTGTCGTCAGGAAAACATCTAATTCCCAACACTACCCCTTATTCTGATGGACCTCATCCATGACGGGTCCGGATCATTAATGGCATATCCTATATGGCACCAATTTTCACGCAATCACTCCTCTGATGTTTATGGACTTTAACATCGACGAACATCGTCTTAAAGCCCATTTTTAGCAAATTTCTCAGTGGAAGACTGGTTCTTACTGAATGGTCTTTGCTGTGTTTTCAATTCAACTGAGCGAAATTGCAATACGAAATATCATTCAATTACACAGACCAACAGCCATGAACAGCTCCTGTATGAAGTCCTCCCCATTTTCTTGTTGTTTCCAGATAAGAACAGTGAGAATTACTAAAATCGTTGCTCTTGCCGTTGCTTAATCTTTATTAGTTTTTTCAGTAACTGTTGGGGGGTTGTCATTCGAATTTCAGTTTTGATCTAAAGACGAATCCACAAGGAAAGCTAATCTGCATTTTGCACCCGTTGTGCAGTGTGCTTTTTTTACCGCTTCAAAGGAATATTCCCAAGACTGCGTGTTAATTCTTAAATGCAACCGGTAAAAAGAAGCCGTGCAGTGAGGGCTAGCTGCTTATATGATCTCAGAAAAAAGTGAAAGGTTCTTCAGCTTCTGCCTTGGCCAATGTCCGGAGCTATGTATCACAACCCGGTAGACTGCCGGGCAGAGGCCACCCTACAAGCAGAGCTTCTCCAAAACCCACCAGAGGGCGAGCAAGAGAGGCTCTGCAGAAACCGCGTCAAGTCTTTAAAGTCGCCGCAGCCCAAGCTTCGGGGCTAGTTACTCCAGTAAAAGCGGTTAGGCAGTGCGCGCATCATATTTTTGACAAGGCGTAGGTCAAAATGGAGCCTTCAGTACGAAAAACAACATGGCGTCTAGAAGTGCGGCATACTCAATAAAGACTTTACACGATTTTCTGCAGTGTCCTTTCTTTTTCGTCGAGTTAAGAAAGGCTCTGCTGACAGGGTGGGCGGAGGGCTAATCGACACTGAAAAGAATTACTTGGACTTACGTTAAATGTTAAGTGATATTTTGAAAAAAAAAAAGTAATTTCTTATTTAAAAAAAAGAGAGACAGTTTTGAAGGTATCTGAGCACCTTCCTTTCTGTTTTTTAGACTCATTTAGATTCCGTAAAATCTTCTACTCTGCAAGATTACGCTGTGAAGCCATTTAGCACCTTGCATCTCATTGTAGTGTTGTACGAAATCAATGACGAAGCTCTCGATCACGTCATTTTTGACTTGTTTTGGGGCTATCCCACCAGCGGACAAGATTACCTTGATGCCTCTGTTCTGATCTACAATGGACAGTCGTTTCAAGGACTGGTGGACTATGGGCAGGGTGCTTATAGCGGTGTTTCTCACTCTGGGGATGTCATGGATCACGCTAAGTGCCTCGGCCACCACACCATACATGTGAAACTGAAGAGCCTTCCCGCTGCTGTCAACAAGCTTTTCTTTACTCTGAGTGCATGGAACTCGCCAAACATCTCAAAATACAAGAAACCCAGTCTTCGGTTTTTCGATGCCAGGAAACCAAACCAGCAGCTGTGCAGTGATGAAATGCAGCACGCAGCTTATTCCCAGGCCATCATTATGTGCTGTTTGTCCAAGATAAACGGAAGTTGGAAAGTGTTTAGTCTTCGCACACTCTCTGCTGGAAATGCCAAAGATTATTCCCGTCTCCAAATGAAGATAACCGACTTAATTACACAAGGACTTTGTTAGGGCTTCTGCTTGTAGGAAATATAGTTTAGTAGACGAAAACAGATGATCCTATAAGTGGTCATTTTAGAACAACCGCTAAAAATACTTAAGACTCTATTAAAGGGAAAGTACGGTCTAGAAATAGTTCTCTTAATTAAGAAAACGTTTCCCCAGGAATTCGAAAATAATTGCCGTTTTGTCCAGTTCCCTGTTAAAATGTGACAAGAGCACTTTGAAAAGTTGCCTCTCTCGTGACTTGGAGAGCGCCATCTTGGATATGACGTGTTATGGCGTAGCAATAGTCAACAAGCGTGTTCGACCTTACTAAATTCTTCGTTCCGCGAACACTTTCTCAATGTTGTGTGACCTTTCTGCCTCGAGAAATTCAAATGTAAGATGAACTATGGTAAACGATCTTGTGGTTCGTTAGGTAGTAGGCCATGTAGGCCATAAGTGCGACGGAAACTCAAGTCGCAAAATACTCAGCTAGTCAATCAAACTAGGCGGCAAAAATCAGCCAGAGCAAATGTAACAAGACAAAAACCTTGAACATGCGAGAAAGAAATATTCGACAAGCGTACCTTTTTCACTTTCTTCCTTCAGCGACAGCTGTCTTCGATGCTTCAGCAAACGTATTTGTTTGCCTTCACACGGGGAAGCGTTTAAATTAGAATAAGTCGACGAAACTTTCAGATATTGCTCAATACATGTAGCAAGGCTTTTTCACAACAACAATTACCGCGGTTGGGGTGTACGCTTTCGATGGGGATGAAACTAGACACATTTCAAGACTTAGAACACATATGAAAATTAAAAAAACCGAAGCTTACACCGGAAAATCACAATTTAAAGAAAACTTGGCCGGCGAAAATAAAACGTGGATGGATTCCTCAAACGTGAAAACCTGACTTCTATATTGTCTGTTCGGGTCTGTCATTTTACCAAGGAGGACTTCAAGCGGGATCTTCAGGTTTATGAATATTGGTCTTGGTGACATTCGCTTCATACGGAAATCTGAGTCAGCTAGTCCAAAATATCATTATATTGGAGCGAGAAAACTGAATCAAGCCATATATGGACGCCTTTCACTGTTATGCGCTAATAAACGTAACTTGAAATTTGGTTAAATTTTGTAGGCAGTATAGAAACTACTGATACGATTTACTCTTACCATTTGATGGAAATATATAAATTGATCGTTTGTTTTGAAGTTGTAACAGGGATCTCGCAGAAAGCCACGGTAGACAGATTAGGAATTTATTTCACAGCAATGAGCGCGGGATAGCACTGCAAGCTCTCTTTCGCTTTGTAAAATTTTAACTCACATATAGAACCCTGTTTAACGACCACGAGGTAAATCTGTTCAGAGGTGGAGCCAATATCAATACAGTTTAGCCTCTGGATTAAGATTCAAGTCTACAAAGCATTGGTCTCCTCGCCTGTGTTTAGTACATTAAGTCATCCGGAGAAATCCTTGACTATTGCTACGTCATAGCCTCGTTTGCATACACAAAAACAAAGATGGCGGATTTCAATTTAAATTTGCCTATTTTTGAAGCGTTATTGTTGGCTATTTAAACACATTTAGTCCAAATGAGTGGTCAAGTATGACAATACAGGTAAAGAACTTTCGATTCAGAGAAACGTTTTCTAGACCGTACTTTCCCTTTAAGACGAAACCTGTTAATTTTCGGATTTTCGTTCCCACTTTGTGAAAATTTGTATCTGATCACTGTGATGTCTTCTTAATACACAAATTAGAAGCTCGGATGTAAACGAGTCGACTATGTGCTTCTTAATATTCTAATGCACGAAACGTCTCTCGGGTGATTCAGTTTCACTGAACTTCAGCGCATGGGGAATTGGCCTCAGCGCAAGCACGAGTTATTGCACAGGTAACCCAGGCTCACTGTGTGTGCCACATAGGTAAATATAGAGAACACATGAGGCGAAATTTAGGTCTCGAAATTTGCTAGAAAATGGAAATAAAAATTGATGAAACTTACCATGTGGTGAGCTGTTGTTGTCTTTAATACGTACACGAAGTTTCGGGAAAAATGGTCCCCGTTCACCTTCCTTCATAGTGTAGTGACAAGGTAGGAGACGGAAGCCAGCGTCGGGACGCCGATCGACCCAAAACAAGCACGATTTTTTTCGCGAAAATCGAATCCAGTCGCTAAATAAACACGCCAGGCTCGTGGAACATGAATTTCTCTAAACCATGAATCCACTGAAGCATCTCCAGGTAGCAACGCGAAGCCACCAGGCTCCGTAGAACTTGTAAGTTAACCTGCTAAAATGGCGGCCAGAAGCCGTTGTCCTCGCAAAGTGTCCAATTCAAAATGGCACTGAACTCGCGCCTGGTGACGAGTATAATAAGTCCTGGAGGGAGGGGAGTCCCATATTGCTCAGTGAGTTTTGTTTTTAGTGAGTTTTGAACTGTCAACAAGGTGCGTTTCTAAACGGCGTTCTAGCTATACACGCCCCAACAAGCCAGCTGGTTTTAAACTTTAAACTTTATTAACAAAACAATCAATTTGTGGGTCGAAGGGGGCCCGACCTAAAAAACATGATTTTTCAAGAATCTATAAATACACTAATAAAAACGATGAGAATTGTACAATACGATTGGTCAATCCACTTGGGAGATAATATCATTAAGAACGTCTAATCAAATATCAGTGCTGACTTAAATGTCAGTATCCGTCCCATTGGCGTACAGCAGATGGAATGAATGCTTCAGCGAATCTCTTGGTTCGGCATTTAAAAATTGGGAATTTTCTTGGAATCCTGAGACGGTGTTGATGTGTTTTCTTTTCAGGTAGTAAACAGTTCAGCTTGTTGGTAGGTCCAAGAGCAGATTTGCGTAGTGCATGGCATAAACTCTCTCGGCGCTCAAACAATGTAATCAGGTTGGCTGTAAAGAAAGATAATTTTAAGTGCTCTTTGTTGAATTTGTTCTGTTTGGTCACAAAGACTGGTAGTGATAGCGAATTGCCAGACTTGGCATGCGTACTCCATTATCGGTCTGACAAAAGAGCAGTAAACTGAAACCAGGTCGTTTGATGACGTACCAGCACGTTTTAGGGTAAGAAGAGCATAGATTCCTTTTCTTGTCTTGGGACAGATATAATCTTCATATATACATAATGGGACCAAGTGAGATCAGATGAGATATACACTCCAAGTAAGTTAAAGTGAGTAACAGTGTCAATAACACGACCATCCGCGGTTAAGGTTGCACTGGAGACTCATGCCTAATGAAACTGATGCGTAGTTCTTAATTTTTTTGGGCATTGATTTTCATGTTGTTGGTAGTAGACCAGTTACAGATCTTGTCATGTTCAGTTTGGAGCAAGCTTTGGAAGGACAAATTTAGCATTCAAAGATAGTCATATCATCTACCTACATACTTGTAGAGTGATAGATCAGACGTGAGGTCATTGATCATCACAAGAAATAGCACAGGTCCAAGTTTTGTACTTTGAGGTACACCAGCATGTGTTGATTTCCAGGATGATTTATTTTCGCCAATTTTGACGCGAAAATAGCGTCGACGGAGGAAATCCGCACACCAATTGATCGAAATATCAGGAACTCCCAGCAATTGCAGCTTGGTGATGATTATGTTGTGGTCTATCAGGTCGAAGGCTTTAGAGAAGTCAATCATGCATGTGCGAATGATAACGCGTTGGGTATCAGAGGAGGAAAGCCAGTGATGTAAAAGGTGGATCAGTAGGTGCGTAGTTAAACAACGTTTAAAATTGCCGAAATGGTTCTTATCAATTTTTGCAGGTACGATGTCATATATCCACTTGAAAACAAAACTTTCCAAGATCTTACTGAGCATGGGAGTAAGAGAAATCGGATGGAGATCTTTACCAGCGTCCTTTGGATTATTGACTTTAGGCAAGGGGAGCGGTGCGACCTGGCCTTGGGCGATAGATGAATAAAAAATTGAGCAAATTGGAGCAGCAAGTATGGTGGAGTTAGCTTTCAATATCTAGTTTGGTATATAGTTAGGGCCAATAGATTTCTTAAATATTACCTTCCATGGTCGACACGGTTCTTCAGTTTACTTTTTGAAATAAATTTTCTGACAATGCAAGGTGTCAGGCGAGTCCTATGTTTCCACAAAATGCGATAAAATCATACTAGTCAGACCTGTCCTTTTAAGTCCTATAAATTGGGCAAATACAATATACAAATACAATATTTAGGAAATACTTAGAAAATTAACTGCTTGTTTTACTGGCAGTCAGTTCAGGAGACTTTCATGTCTCAAAGGTCCGTCTTGAACACCTCAGAATGCAAACTGTTTAAATTTTCACACAGTCTTCCTGTTTAGTTGTGGTGGTGAAGAAGAACTCCCTTCAAATAGTGAAGAAAAGTGCGAAATTCACGCTCATTTCGTGCAGTCTAAACGATAATGCTTGAGCGTGTAAGACCCCTTCTGGCCGCCGTGTTGATGTTTTAAAATAAGCCGATCTCTGTTGAACTGAAAGGAATTTTGAATTGCCCTTGCTATTGATCTTGTATTCGGCCGGGGAAGCTAGAACTGAGATGTCGATAATCCCGGAAGAAACTGATTGCCATCACTGAGTTTTGGCTTTTTGAAGAAAAAAATGAAAGAGTTACTGGAAGTTTGGAAGGGAGTCTTTCTTTTATTGACCTTGACATAAAATAAAGAACCTTACGTTTGGCCTATAAATTAGTAC
>NC_090892.1:33561753-33576753 GCF_036669925.1 Montipora capricornis
CCCGCGAATAAGGTCAAAAAACAAAGGTAGTTCCGGTTCGGTGACCCTATTACGTCAGCTTAATTTCTTGTAATTGGTCATCGGGCTCCTGTGGGAGTCTCATTCGCGGGAAATTCAATCTAAAAATAAATCGGTCTGTGAAAACTCCGTTACACGAACACAGTAGAGTTGTAGGCTCCGGGTCATGGGTTCCTGATCTTCTAAGTATTTTCGCTAAAAACTTGCAGCGAAATCTCGTACTCGCTCTCGTCCTCGTCCTAGAATCTTAAGGTCTCTAATGTTGTATTGCGAATACTAAAGAGACGTTTCAAACAATGTTATATGTGTATCCAACATTGTTAGAAGCGTTCTTATAACAATGTTGGGACGTGTTCTTCTAACAATGTTTGAACGTGTAACTGAATAGTACATGCATTGATACATCCGTATTGTCATTTGGCCGTTAAAAGACGATGGTTAAAGGTTCTCGAAGTAAATTGTTTTACTTCTTTTTCAAGCATTTAAGTCTTACATGTAAGGTTTATGTTTATGGAAGAAGTATGGCAAAGTTGTGCTCAAGTATTATTGTGTGTTTTCAATGTACGGTTGCGTGAAATGAGAATAAGCAGTAATCGAAATCTCCTTTCTTTCCTTTTTATTTGTTCAGTATTTCAGGGCATATCTAATCGATTGAAATCGATCCTCGAAAAGCACATCGATTAAACGATAAAACTCGATGGTACTCGTTATTTGTCGATTGATTAGTCAATTTAATCGATTGAAATCGATAATCACAAATTTCTGTCACATCCAGTCCATGGAGTTTTACTAATGTGCGAGCCAGCGAGCCATGCGAGCCAAGAAGCGAGCCATGCGAGTCATGGCTGCCAACCATGCAAGCCATGACTGCGAGTCAGCATGCGAGTCACACAGTTATTGAAAGCTAACCGTTTTAAAATGGGTACTTAGACTTAATGGGAGGCGCGGTGGCCTCATGGTTAGTGTGCTCGACACCGGATCGAGTGGTCTGGGTTCGGGTCCTGGTTGTGTTCTTGGGCAAGACACTTTACTCTCACGGTGCCTCTCTCCACCCAGGTGTATAAATGGGTACCGGCGTAATGCTGGGGGTAACCCTGCGATGGACTAGCATCCTATCCAGGGGGGAGTATAAATACTCCTAGTCGCTTCATGCTACTGAAACCGGAGATAAGCGCCGGCCTGATGAGCCTCCTGGCTCGTAAGCAGAGACTTACCTAGACTTAATAACTGTTTATCAGCGCTATTTGAAATGGGTGCTTAGACTTAAATGCGAAATTCGCGTGGCTCGCATGGCTCGCTGGCTCGCATGGCTCGCTGGCTCGCACATTAGGCAGACCCCAGTCCATCGAATGACAGCCCAGCAGCCCTTTGGCGCACAAACCGCTTAAAGGAGGATTGAATGTAAACTGCATCGAGCAAAGCAAAGGAAAATGTTTTGCGCATTTGTATTCAGTTGTATTCGAGAATCGTAGTGTACTGAGATTTATTCTAATGGTAAAACTGAACACTCAATAAAAGTGAATCAATGCGATCTTCATCCATTTTCTTTGCGATAATTTTCAAAGAAAGCAATAAAATGGCTACAAACAAAAATCGATGAAAATCGATATTCACAAGGATGCAGCCATTCGATTTCTATCAATTTCTGATATTAGTCGATTGATTAGTATCAATTACGATCGATTATGATCGAATTCTATTGAGTCGATTACTTATTTAACAATTATTCGCCGAACACGAAGTGATTATCGGTGAATATTCACCGAGACGAAGTCGACGTGAATATTCACCGATAATCACTTCGCCTTCGGCGAATAATTGTTATAAATACACAGGTGATTATTTCAAAAAAGAGAAAAAAAAAACACTTCAACGCCAAATCATCTTCACTTACAGTGACAAAACGACTACTGGTAGCCATTTTGTCCGTCGAGGAGCCGTCGAGGTGATTATCTGCTGATGATCCGAGATAGCGAGCCAATGAGAGCGCGCGATTTCGTATAATCAACAGTGAAACCTCGATTTGAGTAAGTGCCAAGGGACTGTGGCAGTAGTGGAAATTTCCTTACAACAATTAACAACAGAGATGTTCGTTATATTGAATTCAGGATTTTGGCTTTCAAGATTTTGGAAAGCCAAAATCCTGAATTTAAGATTTGAAAAGCCAAAATCCTGAATTCAAGATTTTGGAAAGCGGCAAAAATCCTGAATTCAAGCTTTTGGAAACAGTCAAGATTTTAGAGAGCCAAAGAGAGGGACTTGGGCAGAAGAAAGACAAGATGGTGGAAAGTTTGTCTGCCCGTGTCCCAGGTACTTGTAAGGTATGTATATCAACAGCATTTGATCATAACAAAACATTTTTCTTTTATCTATGAACAGAAGAGTTTATTGTGTTATTGCCGGCTGTCTTAGAAGTAATTTAAATCTCGATTTCTCATTGATTCGAATAGTTGATCGTGACCATGCATTGACCGGCAGCACTTTTCCAAGTGTAAAGGGTAAAGGGTTAGTTTTTATCTTACAAAATTTAGCATTTTAATTTCTTTAATTTTCAACAACCTGACCCGCGACTTAAGAATGACCACAAGCGATATTACCTTTTTGCTCTCATTTCGTCTTCGTCTTTCAAGTTTCTTGAAAGTTGTAATAAAACTCACATGCAGGTGACAACAATTTACTTACATTTACTACGACTCTGTAATCTAAAGAACAACGCAAGTTATGAAGTAAAGATAAAGCGGTTTTTGTTTGAGTCTCGTATAAGTGCTGAAACATACGCAATTTATAAGGTCACTCGGAACTCACGAAGCAAATTAATGCATCGAGTCATGAATAACCTGCGATCAGGCTCTATTTTAGTTTCGCGCGGTACGTAATGTGGAGTTGGCGAAACGAAAAATAGAGCCTGACCAAATTCCTCTCCGAAATTCCTTCGGCCCACTTTTTTTGATTGATTGACATGTCTTCATCGGCCAATCAAATTTACTTCCATTACACCAATACACGCGTGGACGGCAGATTCACGCTATTTTGTTTTGACCAGAGTTAATTACCGGGGAGGAATATTATAAACGAATTCGAAAGTTACTGTTAGCTTTAATTTGAGAAAAACACATTTTTAAAAAGCATGGGGAATGTTTTCGACGACTATATTGGACATATTGCGGCAAAGGCCGGTGTAATTCTCCCTCCGAACTTCACTGAATATGCAATCTTTTAAGCTTGACATCTTAATTTGTAATTGAGATAACCTAGCATTTTGTCGTTGGACGGTTTGGCAAAGTTTCTTTTATTTTTGTACAATTGGTCTCTCTGGAAACATGCCATTTTAGTTTCTGGAGTGCGAGTTTTAAGTGAAATCAACTGGAAATATTATGAAGCAATCTTGACTCCAAATTGTGCAAACAAACCGTGTCATGTACAATATAAAGTAAATAAAGCCGTTTGATACATAGATATTCAAAACATGCATTCGTGTAACTTGCGATTTTATCAGCATCTCCTCCTGTTGATATATATGTCCCTTGTCTCATCCAGGAAACCAATACGAATGAGCTTTCATTGCCATTTGAAAGAACCAGCTATTATAGCTTTCAAAACATCAGGGAAGTTTGTGCCAAAGTACTTTCAACCCCATGGCCACAGAGCTCGACAAAGGAATCGCCAAATCAAACGGTTTAACTTATCATAGACCCATCTGGGAGGATCCAAAACACGACTAACATAGAGAAGTTTGCTTAAACCTAGAATGTTCAAGATCACAACTTTTCCAATCAAGGATAGAGACCGCGACTTCCACAGGGATAAATAAGGACTTGCCAAGTTTTGACAAACGAGGTTCCCAATTATCACGATTCACATCGACTGTACTGAAGACAACTCCGAGAATTTTCATTTTTTGCACCTATTTGAGGCCAAGCGGCTTGTCCTGGCGATCGTTCCAACCACCAAGCCACATGGCCTCAGTCTTAGAGACATTCAGCTTTGCTCCGGTGCCTTTCTCATATAAGGATATTGCACGGAAGAGCGAAACAAGAGAGCGGTCATTCTTGAGAATTGCTGTCGTATCATCCACATATTGCCCGACCTTAAACTGGATCCCCCCAGCCCCAGGCAGGAGAAAGCCATCGATGTCAGGAGAATCTCTAACCTTACAAGCTAAAACCTCCACACACAGGATGTACAGCATAGGCGACAAAGTGTCGCCCTGCCGTACACCTCGATGCAAAGGGACAGGATTCGAAAGAAAATCGTTTTTGAGAATGCGCATGCAAGCACCATTATAAAGCGTACGAATGCAATTGCAAAAGGAAGGACCAAAGCCATAATGCTCAAATGAGAAGAGTCATCAGAAAAGACCTACTAACCTGATCGAAGGCTTTCTCCTGGTCCAAAGAAACTAGAATCCCGGTTTCCCCAGTGCGGTCAATGTAATCTAAAGTATCACGCAATAAAGCTAAATTAGAAGCGATAGACCTTCCTGGAACAGAGCAAGTTTGATCAGGGCTGATAATAGAACTCAAAACCCTAGCTAACCGTAAAGAGAAAGCCTTAGAGCAAATTTTATAATCTACATTAAGGAGGGAGATTGTATACTAGATGAGTAACACTAGATTTCATAGATTCGCACAGTTCGCCATCACTTAAACTTTCATTGAAAACGTCGACTAAAAGGGGGCCAAGCCCCGACCAAAAACTTGAATAAAATTCAACTGTCAAACCGTCTGATCCAGGGCCCGGTTGTTCGAAAGCCGATTAACTTAATCCAGGATTAGCGTAAACTTTTGTTTCATGTTTTCAACTTTTTGGTGAAAGTTTCTTTTGCTTATTTTTGTTTTTCAAGATTTACTTCTTCTAATGTAAAGTTTTGCCGAATATCAGCGTTGAACAGCATTTGGGAGTAGAGAAATAAACTCCTTGGTTAATTTTTAATCTGGGATTAGCGTTAATCGGCTTTTGAACAACCGCCCAGGAGTCTTATTCGTATTAGAGAGGTTAAGGGTTTTTTTAGCTTCATCTAAGGAAAGGAGGCCCTCACAAGGTTCTCGATCGGAATCCGACAAACGGCTCGAAACGTAAGAAAGAAGCTCATGTTGAACATCAAGATCAATCTCCTCCTCAGCGAAGAGGGCAGAATAAAAGCGCTCGTGAGCCTCCGTCATCTCAGGAAGAGATGAGACCTTTTCCCCCTCTGGGGTCAAAACTGACGATATCAAGGATTTTTCGTGTCGTTGATTTTCTAAACTAAAGAAAAACATAGTGGGGGCGTCACCTTCCTCCAACCACTTAGCACGACTTCTGATTTTAGAACCCTCTAACTCTCTGTCAAAGATAAATTTTAAAGAGGCTTCTAACTCTAAGATCTCTGATGAAACTGCCGAAATCCCTGAAGCTAAACGCCGCTTCAGCACGATCAGTCGATTGGTGAGAAGGACTTTATCTCTAGAAAGCTGCTTACGTCTATCACGAGCAAAAGAAATCGAAGTCGACTTGAAATCCTTCTTTAACAACTGTCACATTTCCTTAGTCGAAGAAAAAACGTGGCGAAAAAAGATAGATATGCATCAATCAAATCGGAGATCTCGGAGCAAAAAGCCTCATCCTGGAGGAGGGAATTATTAAACTTCCAAACACCCGGCCCAGATCTAGCTGGATCTGTCAGATCAAGCTCTAAAACAACAAAATCATGGTCAGAATAGACACATGGGAGGATGCTACACTCACTAATCAAATCGCAAAGAACACGGGAGACAAAGGTGTCTAATCTGCTTGCAATACTGAATCGTGGTTAAACCACGTGAACGGACGCTCTCTAGGATGCTTGAAACGCCATGCATCTCTAATGATGATTCGAAATCGGATAAACCCGAATCGACAGAAATGTTACCTCCCATTTTGTCTAAACTGGAATCGTAACAGTTGAAATCTCCCGCTAGAAGAAGCCGAGAGTTGGGAAAAAAAAAAGCATGAGCCGACCGAAGAAAAGCTCTTCACTCAGCTCGAATCGCAGGCACATAAAGATTAACAAGGTGACATTGATGTCACCAAAACTTTTTAAAAGACTAAGAACACGCCCATCCGAGTCCCTTTGCCAAACTGAAAGTCTATCTCGAAAACGGTCAGAACACAAAATCGCAATGCCCCCTCTTCTTCCAACCGCCGGGGCCCAAAAACTAGGGCCACGCCAGCGGGAGGAAAAGGAGGACTGGATAGTCACATTAGAAACCATAGTCTCTTGAATACAGCAAAAATCAAGATTCGCGCTATGAAAATAATCAGTGATCGAAATAAACTTCCTATCGCTCAATCCTCTGACATTGATCGTGCAGCACCTGAAGGCAAAGGGGCTAAGTGGGTTCAAACAAATCTACATCAAAATCCTGACCTCCCGAGGCATCCCGATCCGGCCGAGGGCGCTTTCTCCGAAAGGGAAGCACACCAGCGGGCAGGGATACCTCGATGGCAGAAGCGCTATCTAGATCCACCTGTTCACTTGCTGCTACCTCATGTTCTTCTGAAATGCCATTGGTCTCAGCAAGAGATTATAAAGGTAAGAGGAGTAATCCCTCATACTGGCCCTATTCCCATCGTAATCCCTCTTAGGTTATTTTTAGATGATCTCAATTTTCCCGCGGATAATGTTACCGCGCGCGTTACGTGGAAGTTTCGTGGAGGAGAGAAAGTGCAGCAAATTCTGTATGATGCCACTCTCCGTTTTCAAAATTGAGTTTCATGGCCTGATAAAATTCATTGTCTGCAAGATACAGGTTTCAAACATACATCTTTGGAATTGCTTAACTGTCTAGTTTACAGTAATACCAATTTGAAGAATTTCCAATCTATCAAACCGTGTTAAATAATTTTGACAGATGCAGATATGTTTACCTTCGTTGCATTGCGTTACTTGTCCATTTTAGTGCGCACTTTCTCATCGTCTACAAAATTCTGTCGCTTACAAAACTCGTCCCTGTCAAGATACAGTTTGCAATCATATATCATGGAAATCGATTAACTGTATAATTCACTCTGATACCAATTTTACGATTGTCTAATGTAGGAAACCGTGTTAAATAATTTTGTAAGAGGGAGCTATATTTTACGCGTGCGTTGCAAATTGACTTCAATCCTATCTTACGGTTTTAAAAATTTTATCGTGCGGTCAATTGAAATTTCCCTGTCATGTGTGGTACTGTTTGAAAGCGTTAGCTGTCTAATTTATGAATGTCATAGAATTAAGTCACCATAGTTTAAGTCCGCTAAGAAAATCCAGAACGCGTTGACCAAGTCAGGAATATGTTACTTGGTGACTGTAGTCCGCGATATTTCATTGTGTACAAAATTCTGTCGCCTATAAAACTCGTTACTTTCAAGATAAAAGATGCAAAGATATATATATATTCAAATCGCTTAACTGTGTTGTTTACAGTGACACCAATTTCAACACTGTCCAATGTACGAAACCGAGTTTAATAATTTTGAAAGATGCAGGTATATTTAACATGCGTGCTTTGCAAATTGACTTCCATCCGATACCACTTGTTCATACATTAATATTTTTATCGCACTGTCTGTTCAAGTTTTCTTTTCATGTCTGATATCTGTCTAATTTATGAATATCTAAGAATTAAGTCGTCATATTTTAATCCCGCGAAGAAAATCAAGAACGCGTTAACCAAGTCAGCGATATATTACTTTTTGACTGTAGTATGCGAATTGCCAATGTTTACAAAGTTCTGTCGCTTATAAAACTCGATCCTTTCAAGATACAGGCTTCAAACATCAATAACTGAAATCGCTTAAGAGCTTCTGCCTGAGAGAGCGGGGCAGACTTGGAAATGAAGGTCGGCCGATTTCGCTTAAAATTGGTACACAAAGTAGTTATGTCGGCTTACGTAATATGCCAAAGTTTCAGCTTCAACGACTTTTTTTAGCCGAGTTCTGGATATCAGCCCCTCAGGGGTCCCCAGAGGCTGATTTTCAGTGTAATTTTGGCCACTTTTAAATCTCTCTTTTAGCAACAGGAAATTAATTTCAGGCAAAAAAAAAACCATCTTTGTAAAGCCCTATCCTCAGGCTTTTATGGGTGAGAACATTAGCTCATAGCAATTTTTCGCTAGCCTGTGGCTGTTATCACAACTTGGTCATATTTGAAGCATATGGGAAGCAACCGGAAATGGTTTGTTTTTCAGACCAAATATTTTCCATGCCCATGTTTTATATCTTGAGGTCTTAGTATGCCTGCAAAGTTCAGCCCTTAGTTTAGTAATATCAAGAAAAAAATACTAAGGTTGAGGCTTTTTACTAACAAAAAAACTTACGAGAAAATGGCTAACCATGCCACTTCCGGTTAAAGTTTCAACAAAGCGTGCCTGCAAAAATCAGCCATTTAATTTCGATTATCTTTTTTCCTTCCAAGTTATGGTTAAAAGAGACTCTGAAGTTAATTGTCACCGAAAAGACTTGCCGTTAATAAGAAATTTTTATGTGATTGTTTTAGGACCGATCAGATAGTGGGCCGACAGCGGTTATAAATTTCTTTTGAAGAAGTCTTGAAAATTACGGACAATAGAGCCGCTGCGAAAACTCTTTATTTACCTAACAACACATCTCTTGCCGGTAAATCACAATGCAAAATTGCATCTTTTTCGTCCAAACTGCAATGTTAAGTTTATCTCCTTTGTTCAACTCGTTCAACGTATCACGTCTGTGGCCCGTAGTAATAAAGCGCTAATTAAATCAGGATAAAAGCAAGCTTTGTAGTTCCATTCAGTAGTACTATAACCCACCTGCTTAAATATTTTCTGAAGAAAAAAGAACTTATCGGTCTCTTTAAATGCAACCACAACATCTGTCGTGACACTACTTGAGAATCGTTTTGAACTTGTATGAGAACCTCAATGACATGATTTGTTTACTGAATATTTATTCATACCCAGTGCCCCAGTGTAAATGGCTCACATATGTTGTAAATGATTGATAAGGACGTCCAACACGGTCCGTTTCCGCCGCCAATCCGCTAAATTGCTAGAAGATTACTCACGGGCACTCTTTCCCTTTCTCTATCAGTATTTTCCTTTTGTTGCTTTCTCAAACAGCACAGATCCATGGTGGCATCCATACTGCATATATATCCAAAGATAGGACAGGGGTGGAGTGGGTTAGCCTTCCGGCAAAGACTACTGTTTTGGCAACTTGGGAAATAAAATATTTCAGCTTTCTTGGAGCCCTTAAGAACTTGGGGGTTTTTTATGGCACCCGTAGCTTTAGATCACATGAAAAAGTAAGTCTTTATTGACTCACACTGAATTGCTGACCCTTAACTCTGGTTTCGGCAATAAGAAGCAACCTAGGCGGTAATCGCCCTGGAGGGCCATTATGCATGCTGTAGGTGATAAGGTAAGTCGTCACTAGGCCTAGTGCCCGCTCGTACCTGCTGGAGCTTAAATTGGTTACTGCTCTTCTTTCCTGGACAGGATAATAATCACTGGTGCCCATTTATACATCTGGGTGGAGAGAGGCACTGTTAAAGAAAATTGCCTTCCCAAGACGACATGTCAACGCCCTAGTAACCAGGACCGCCCGATCCAGAATCTAGCCCGCTAACGCGCTATGCCAGTTTCTTTTTGTGTAGAATCTGAATGAGATGTGGACTTTTATCTGTCCTAAATCAACAAAATGCATCGGGGAGGAAATAAATGGCCAGCACTTTCAAAAGAAAGTGGACACCTTGCCGGTTGCTTTGTTTATTTGCGAGAAAAGAAACTAACTGCGATCTATTATTCTTTTGAAAGTGCTGGCCATTTATTTCTTCTTTTTCATGTGATCTGCAGCTACGGGTGCCACAAAAAACGGGGAAAGGGGCATGTCTGTAAAAGTGAAGCCAGGTAAGCGTTTTTTGTAAGTGAATTTATCCAGACACTTTGCAAATAGACTGGAAGAGTGACTGCAATTTGTGTTAGACGATTAGCTTTAATTATATTCGAAATTTCTTAACTTAAAGGTTCAAAACGATTCTCAAGTAGTGTCATGACAGATGTGGTTGCATTTAAAGAGACCGATAAGTTTTTTTTTCTTCACAAAATATTAAAGCCAAAACCGGTGGGTTATAGTACTACTGATCATGAATGGAACTACAAAGCTTGCTTATATCCTGATTTCATTAGCGCTTTATTACTACGGGCCATAGACGTGATACGTTGAACGAGTTGAACAAAGGAGATAAACTTAACATTGCAGTTTGGACGAAAAAGATGCAATTTTGCATTGTGATTTACCGGCAAGAGATGTGTTGTTAGGTAAATAAAGAGTTTCGCAGCGGCTCTATTGTCCGTAATTTTCAAGACTTCTTCCAAGAAATTCATAACCGCTGTCGGACCACTATCTGATCGGTCCTAAAACAATCACATAAAAATTTCTTATTAACGGCAAGTCTTTTCAGTGGCAATTAACTTCAGAGTCTTTTTACCATAACTTAGAAGGAAAAAAGATAATCGAAATTAAATGGCTGATTTTTGCAGGCACGCTTTGTTGAAACTTTAACCGGAAGTGGCCTGGTTAGCCATTTTCTCGTAAGTTTTTTTCTTAGTAAAATGCCTCAACCTTAGTATTTTTTTCTTGTTATTACTAAACTAAGGGCTGAACTTTGCAGGGATACTAAGACCTCAAGATATAAAACATGGGCATGGAAAATATTTGGTCTGAAAAACAGGCCATTTCCGGTTGCTTCCCATATGCTTCAAATATGACCAAGTTGTGATAACAGCCACAGGCTAGCGAAAAATTGCTATGAGCTAATGTTCTCACCCATAAAAGCCTGAGGATAGGGCTTTACAAAGATGGTTTTTTTTTTGCCTGAAATTAATTTCCTGTTGCTAAAAGAGAGATTTAGAAGTGGCCAAAATTGCACTGAAAATCAGCCTCTGGGGACCCCTGAGGGGCTGATATCCAGAACTCGGCTAAAAAAAAGTCGTTGAAGCATAAGTCGACATAAGCACTTTGCGTACCAATTTCAAGCGAAATCGGCCGACCTTCATTTCCAAGTCTGCCCCGCTCTCTCAGGCAGAAGCTCTTAATTGTCTAGTTTTCAATGATACCACATCAAGGTTGTGCCATATACGAAACCGTCTCCATACGTGCTTTGCAAATTCACTTCAACCCGATTACACGGGTTCAAAAATTTTTATCGGACGCTTGATTCAAGTTTTCCTTTCATGTTTGGTACTGTTGTAGAGCTCTATCTGTCTACTTTATCACCATATAAGAATTAAGTCATCATATTTTAATCCCGCAAAGGAAACCGAGAATGCGTTTATTAAAGTCAGAGAGATCGCACTTATCGACTATAGTCTTCCATTTGCCATTCTGTACAAAATCCTGTCGGTTACATAACTCGTTCCTTCCAAGATACAGGTTTCAAAACAGAAGTCGTTGTAATCGCTTAACTCGGTAGTCAACAAGTCACTTTCGTCCACAAAATGTATATACGCTTTTGTCTCAACATCCTCCGCCATTTTCGTTTGATGGTAAATCGCGAACGACGCGAATCATTGCGTGGCAATTCGCTCAGCTGTCAACATTGGTAAAAATGGGGACATGTGATTGGCTATCAGTTAACCCTCGTGGGAATACCGGACCTAAAAATAACTTCAGAGGGATTACGATGGGAATAGGGCCAGTATAAGGGATTACTTCTGTTACCTTTATAATCTCTTGGTCTCAGACAAGACATTGGGATCATCAGCATCCTCTAGAGCGTCACAGCGCAAGACAGGAGCATCCGGCGGCGTAACAGAAGGAACTTCCGGATCCGCAGAGAGGGAAGCACTCATAGAAGCAGCATCACTATCATCATTATCATCCACAGCAGCATCGCCATTATCATCATCGTCATCATCATCATCATCATCATCATCAGTATCAGAAAGCGTCTCTCCAGCACGAGCATTCTCTGCAACAGAAGGATCAACAGTATCACGGTAGGAGTGCGGGCGCCGGAACCAGGAGAAGGTACAGTCAATGGCCACGTGATCATGTTCCTTACAAATACAACACTTTATCGGATCAGGGCAGGATCTGGAGACATGACCGATGGAATCCCAGTTGAAGCAGACTAGGTATTGGCAATCTTTTGCCAAATGATCAAGGCCATTACATCGGCGGCAGGTTTGGCTGGTTGTCATACTGGACACGGAGGAGGAACTTCCCGAAGCGGAGATAACAAAGGATAGGGGAAGTTATACCCATACGGTAATGGCGCATGCCATTACATACATTGGGAAAACCCTGAGCCCTTCCACGGCGGGAAGGGTAGATACGGCCATACTTCTTCAGACGATGGTCCAGAGCTGTGTCCGGTAACACGTACGGGGCGTTATACACAGCTTAGCTCGAGCCGCATGAGGAACGGTGGTACGATTAGCCACAATGAAGGAGGACTTACTCACAAAAAGGTCGCGAAAAATCAGAGTTGGAGAAGGAGAAGTGAACTGTACCATTGGGTGCCCGCTGGAGGCAACGAACCGCCGAGGCTGGGTAGCCATCACGGATTAAGCTATCAAAGATCTGCTTTGAGGTAACAGTTGTATCCTCTAAGGTAAAAAAGGCAGTGCAAGGTCGATCCGGAGTGACATTGTGCGGGTGAAAGTGATCTTTCTCAAAGCGAGAGAGGAAAGATCGATCGCGTGACAAATGGACGAGCAGAAGTGGATCCGCCATTAAGGCTAGGACGGTCCCCGGTAACAGCCGCTGCGTAAGAAACGTTCGTCGGTGAACGTCCAGGGTACGATGGACTACTATCAAAAGCAGAGGGGTCAGACAAGACCACACCAGGATTGCAGGAAGAATCAGATGGTAAGGCAGAAGAGAGATTCACTTCCATATGAGTGTCCTCATTCGTCGAGAGACCAGCTTCTTCGGAGAGCGACAACAACACTGAAACTGGACTATATAAATCTTCAGCCCAAGAACGCGGGACATCAGGATTACCAAGATCAGACATGATGTAATGGGACGTACAGGAACGTGCAGAACCACGAGGGGAAAGGCCGCAACGACCCCCCTCAGGCACCGAAAAGGACAGGAGAAAATCGTCTCACAAACCGATAGAGCTCCGCCCTGGGATAGCCCAAATATGAACTTATGAAAGTCCTTCTGGGCCTCATCAGTGCAAGTGATGCCTTATCAGTGATGTCTCATCAGTGCAAGTGAGATGGAGGTTGAGCTTATAAAGCCACCCCAAATGTCCCACATATGTGGTCAAACTAGCGAGCTAGTGAGCATGCGCAATTGCTAGCGGCAATGACTCAACCCAGTAGAGTGCTCAATTTGGACATGAAAGCAAAAGCTTTGTAATGCCAAAGAGCTATATCTAACTGCAGACAGTGATATCGTAAAACTTTTTTCAAAAACCAAATAAAAAGAATATTTACAAAATTACTCAAGAGAAGAGGCTACAGCTAAAAGAGAAATACAAGCTTATCAGCACGGACTATACATACAGCTGGATGAACCCAGATGGAATTAAACTTAGCCTGAGAAAAGTCAAATTGGATCCTACGTTTAACATCAGCAATAATAAACTTAGCGATAGCTCTAGAGTCCTCCCTACCTCAGTGAAAGGCAGCCTTATTACGAAATTTCCAAATACCGCACAAAATCGACTTGATGATGTACAAAAGCAGACGCAGGCACTTCCTTTCGGTCACCGGGAATTGGTAAAAAAACACGAAGGGGCAATTGGGAACGAAGGAGGCTGACAAAGGCACAGATAACATAGGGACAAAACGAGACCAGACCAATTTAACCCTACGACAAGCCAAGAAACAATGATCAATGGTTTCTAGACGGGCGCATAAAGCACAGCGAGGCGAGCGGATATAGCCCCAGGTGTGAAGAGAATGTCGCACCTTAACGGCACGGGGGGTAATCAACCATGCAATATCATTTTTATAGTTCTCAGTAAGTGAATCGCGGATCAGACCCCAATGCTGAGAAAGGGAAAACCGAGAGGGCACGAAGCCTGACCAGAGGGCAGGGAAAATCGGGATGGTGCAGAAATTCGCTAGCAAAACCTTGTAAAAGGCACCAGACGTGTAAGTAAACCCAAGCGGTAAATCAGTGGCCCGAAAAGAAGAAAGGACACTCGCATAAAAGGCAGTGGGGCGGGCAGCACATGGAGTTAGGTTATCGCGCAGCCCGGCCCACTCCGGCCGCAAAGGAGCTAACACAGAGCCACAAAAATACTTAGCAAGGTAAAAACCCTTAGAACTAGAATCGGACACGGAAGTAACTAAAGCCGCAAGCCGCAAGGCGTGGCCCTGGCAAGAAAAATCCTTTAAACCCAAACCTCCACTATCAACAGAACCGATTTACGAGCTACAGTCTCTAATCGAGCGCGCCACAAAAAGGGCCATATCAGACTATTAACTTTACTATAAACCCATTTAGGGGGTACTAAAACGCGCGACACATAGAGCAACTTACTTAACGCTAATATGTTCAAAATAAGGACCTTCCCAATAAAGGACAAAGATCGCGATTTCCATCTAGAAAGAGTTTTGTCAAGTTTGGACAAACGAGGTTCCCAATTATCGCGCTCAACGTCAACAGTCCCGAAGAATACGCCTAAAATCTTCATTTTCCTAACCCAAGTGAGACAAGTGGCTCGTCAAGGCGGTCTTTCCAGGCACCAAGCCACATGGCCTCAGTCTTGGACAAATTAAGCTTCGCACCAGAACTACGCTCGTAAAACGCGATCGCGTCAAAAAGTGAGAAAAGGGAAGAATCGTTTTTGACAAAGGCCGTAGTATCGTCAGCATACTGGCCGACTTTAAACTGGACACCACCAGCCCCCGGCAAGAGAAAGCCTGCGATCGCGGGAAAGTCTCTAATACGGCAGGCTAAAACTTCAACTCAGAGAACATAAAGCATGGAGGACAGGGCGTCGCCCTGCCTGACCCCCGCAGCAAAGGAACAGGATCGGAA
>NC_090892.1:33601753-33606753 GCF_036669925.1 Montipora capricornis
AGATCCTAATATTATCGGAAAAAAAGAAAAACCTAAACTTGCTTAATATTACAGACTAATTAGGGTACTTAAAACTAACCTCACTTAAATAATTGTCTATTCCTTTGCAAAAGTGAACGATAATACTAATTATACTAATTACTTTACTCTAATGTTTACAGTCAAACAGTTCAGTCCTGTGCCAAACGAGTAGCAAAACCTTCGACAAGTTCTTTCCCACCTCGGCGCTTTCTTCTCTTCCGGCAATCAATTTCTTCTTTCACACTTTACTGAGGCCGCGTCACTTTCTTCGAGTTTTCTCTTCTCAAGCTTCAATTCTTTGAAGTGTTTTTCCTCACTCGCCGCCACTGATAAAGGGGTTTTGTCATCGATTCTTCCGGCAGCTCCCGCTAATGGCTCTGAGCAGTGTTCTCCGTTCTTTTTCCTTTTTGCCCTCAGGCTTTCGCTCAACTCAACTCTTTGCTTTCCTGTACGTCAACAAACCTTGCGCCACTTCAACAACCAACCAACGCCCACGACTTTTTACATCTATATATAGTTAACTAATTCATTCAAATTACGACTACAAGCAATGACTACATTACAACACTTAGAAATTCTATAACTCTAAATCGGATAATGCATAATACACTAGGGAATCGTACAATTGGTATTTAACACTCACACTAACGAACAAGACGAGTGGCTAAAACTATCTACAAACTGGTGACACAAAAAATATAATTACGTGACAGAGGGAACTTGAAAATGATCAACATGTCAGACCACAAACCAATGTTTCGCGATTCCCTTCTATTTTCTTCAATCTTTCTGGGTTCAGTACTTTGCTAGTAACCACATGTCTTCTCAGGGGACTATTTATCTAAGACTTCTACCATGGCACTACAATACACAATACCAAAACAATATCGTGTTCTGTTAGAGCTACATATTACGCAAAGACAACGTGAATCTCCAGGAAGACAAAACGCAGCTCAGTTGACAATATGGAATAAATCAATGTGCCGTAAGTGTGGTTGTGTGAAGACAAGTAAAAGTTAAAACAGCTCACTTACGGTTGCAGTCCGTAGTAACTCAAACAAAACCGTGGATACCATGCAGAAATTCCCAAAAGACGCACATTTGAAGCGACAATGGGTGAAATTTGTTCAAGTGAAAAGAGCTTATTTCGTAGAGCCGTCGGCACATTCTGTTATTTGTAGCAATCATTTTTCTCCCGACTGTTATGAAAACAGTTACATGGCAGAAATAGGCCTTACAAAGAAGAAGCAACTTCCAGAAACAAAGTGGTTTGAAGAATGCGAGGAACCGGAAATCTCAACGAAAATCTCCGCGGTCCGCTGGTTCAACAAAACTGAGGACTATATTTTTCCACGTTCTTTTATTTACGGTCCAATGTACAATCTTTCGATCTTTCACAATTTTTCAATCTCGCAGTCTGCTCTACACTTACAGTATTGTTCCTATTTATCTACCCTTTCCGGAAGTACACACCCCTTTCTCCGAGATATCCGAGATTTCCCAAGGGCTTATCTTGCACACTGACAAGTCCATTGTACTTATTTTAACCGAGACTAATGCAATTAAATGTCTGTCACACCCTGTATTCATGACACGAACTGTTAACGCATTCACCACGTATCGGATATTCCCTCCCGATTCTTCCCAAGTTGCCGGTTATTCTTTGTTACAATCAATCACTATTTATTTTTATCTATCACCTAATTATGCAAGCATACGTTTCGCAACAGTGTCCGACAGAACTGAGAAAAGACCGAGAAGTCACGCTCTTCAGAAGTTAGAGGCCAATAGAGTACGTAAAAAATTGATTTAAGTGCAAATCTTCAGATTGACAAGAAATAAATTGATTCATTCCATATGAAACCCTTTTTTCTTAGTTATTGAAAGATTACGAGGAAGCCAGTTGTCCTGGAGCTACAATCTTGGACAAATTCAATGGAACATTGAGACCACCCCTCCCCCCAAAATCAGTGATGGGAAAATGGCGCGTTTTCGCCTTCACGCACCTTCATCCTTGATTTAATTAATAGCTCAGTTGGTTAGAGCGTCGCACCGGTATCGCGAGGTCACGGGTTCAAACTCCGTTGAAGTCCTGAAATTTTCAGGCTTCTTTACGCAATTGCAAAAATTGCGTTCATAACTGCGAGGATCATAGCTTCACTTGACACTCAGTATTGTAATCAATAAATACATAAATTCAACAAATCGATCTCACAAAGGCAAAAACAAAAATGATAACATGTAACAAAATAAACTATAACTTAACCTTACTCATTTCCCCTTTGATTATCTGCGCCGTGAGGCTGCCTGTATGCGTAATAAGCAGTTTCCAGCACCCATTCATCGAGGAAGGTTGACTGAAAACCTGGATGTTCCGTGATACACTTCATCTCTGTTTCAGGCTGTTCTTCCACTTTTTGCTACACTTGCTTGATTTCCGTGCAGCAACCGCTTTCATCTGTTGTCAGCATGGGTTGACAAGTTCCACATTCGCACTTAAATAATTACTGGGTTGCCAGTATGGCAATCCCAGTCGGAAAATTGGTGAGATTTGTTGGTTTTATTTATTTTACTTTTTTATAATTTTATTTCTTTTTCCGTGTCGGTTAAAGTCTTGCCTGTCACTCCCCTGCTAAGTGGTGTCTTTGTGCATAGAGCCTTCTGCGCGTATTTTCTTAGGATCGAGAGTAGGAAATGCGTAGATTCCTCTGGTGGACACAGTAGAATGATTAACTTAACCTGCAATGGCGTCGAAAGTCATGTAACGCGGGAATGGCGTTTTAGTGGATCTTTAAACAAAATATACCCTTATGGAGCTCAATAATGGAAAGTCAGTTGGATAAACTAGGCAGGCTGTGAAAAACAAATACCTGGAATCTTAAAAGCGGCGAGTAATGGACTTCGACAACAATGTATCGCCCGTCGAGCCGAAATCAAAGTGAGCTGTATTTGTAATATTTTACCAAGTGTGCTGTTATGTAGAACACTGAAACCAAATGGAAAATTCTCTGGTAACTTATGGGTTCAACAAAGACAGAGAACGAATCTGTGATCTCTGTTGTCTGGCTATCAGTATTTATTTGTATTCAACTCTGCACAGTCTTCAGTTAAAAGAATAGTTGGAAAGGTGACAGCCAAGAATTATTTGAAAGAAAGCTTGTCGTCTATTTTGTGCTCATTATTCAAGAAAAAATTTTTCATGGAAACGGTTTGATCCTGAAATTTATGCAATTTTGAAGGGTGTTTCTAAAACGAAGACCCAAAAACGAAGACCTAAGACCTAAGACCCTATGATCTAAAACGAAGAACCACTGATCTAAAACGAAGACCTAAAACGAAGACCCACTGATCTAAAACGAAGACCCACTGATCTAAAACGAACACACTATGATCTAAAACGAAGGCCCACCTCAAAAATGTCAGAACGATGCCAAGCAGCTTATGGCTGGTCAGACGACATTGTGTGTTATGGAATTGTGGGAACGGTGGAACATTGGAACATCTGAATGTGGGCTCTGAGTGCGTGTGCTCGAAACCCCTCACAACTAATGATATAGCGATGTTTCTTGTGACGTCACCCATTGTTACTACAGTAATATGGCAACCAGAACCTAATTGATTATCATTTTAACAGGTTCCAGCAAAGCAGACAAATTTCATTGGTGGAGAAAATTCTGCTCGTTTGGGTAAAACCTGAAAAATGGACCACCTCGAAAGGCCACACCATTTGTTTTCTCACCCAAGCAAGCTGTTTTTTTAGACACGGAAATGGTAATCATGATACATCAATAACATGACTAAAAGTGACAACTATGACAGCTGTTACGGGGCATATTTTTTAGACACATGCAGCTTCAGAGTTCAAACTTCTTTATTCTGGCATGGAACTTCAGCACTCTGCCGTTGCCGGCAGCCAACTCTCTCTAGCTCTCTCAAAACTTGCGTTTATATATGTTCTTGGCTAGCTAGGATTGGTCAAAGAGCTTGAAAAATTCTACAAACGTGATCCTAACACTCTCAGCAACCAAGGCGGAGAAGCTTGTGGTAAATACTTACGGTACATACCTCAGCCTAGCTAAATTCAAGTTATTTAAATTGTAGCAACGGAAACCACAGTTTCCGCGGTCCTTTACACTAACCCGTGCTGGCTAACCGCGGAAAAACTAACAATACATATCATTACGTTAAGATAACTAACATGGTCGGTATTACGACTTTATAAGAAAGATCCGCTAAGACAGACGTCGTGTTTCCAACACCATCGGCGGAAATTCGGCTATCGCCTAATGCATTTTCTCGTGGGAAAGTTATTTACATTAACTGAGACGGACGGGGTTGTTTGCGGCACTTAATTTGGTTTCCACGTTTCAAGTTCCTATCTAAGTTCTTAAGCATCGTGCATTAAAATACTTTGCATACAATAAAACGATCATGAAAATAAAGTTTAAAATATTACAAAATATGCTTCAACACAGCTTGAATAACAAAAAAAAAAATTATGAAACTAATGTAAAGTCATTTACCTTGAAAACCTAAGAAACTTTTGTTAAATGATAAATAAGCAGTGAGTTATTTTCCCAGATACTTCAACAAGATTTTTTGATGACGTTGTTTCCCCACGGTGGATGATGTTGTTTTCCCACAGTTTTGCACGAGTATCGCACTCATATTTCAAAAATGTGCATGGGCAATGCTGGCAGTGCAAATTGATCTTTAATCACTCTGCACTAGTTTGTTACCTCTACTACGAATTTTGAGGAATCCTATGGAGGTTAACTGCATTATAAAAGAGGACAGGCTCCTTATTGAACACACCGGGAACCGCAATGGGAACAAAAATGGCAGTATCTTTTGCTAACATCTTTATGGCGGAAGTTGAGACTGATATGATCAACCAAAAGTCCTTACAAACCACTCATTTGGAAAAGATACATTGACGACATCTTTTCCTCCTACGATATATTCACGGCTAAGATTTC
>NC_090892.1:33611753-33614253 GCF_036669925.1 Montipora capricornis
GAACCAGGGACTACCAGGATCAAATTCAACGAGTGGTCAGAGCGGGTCTTGAACCCGGGATCTCCGGATCTCAAGGCAAGCGCTCTAACCACTGGGCCACACTGCCTCCTTCTAATAACAAGGTCTCTTGAAATTGTTGAAACTGGTTTGAGCCACCTAGTAGCTTTCTTTCATCACTTGTCTGCAAAGAGTACTTTCTTGAAAGGTCGTTCCGGTGTTTTGTCGTGTGTCAGTGAACACGGAAGCTGAGGTTTAGAAGAGACGCACGGGTCTCGTTTGTTGAAATACTACAACACACACTATCCCACAGGGCACGCCCTCGTTGGAGATTGAGAGAAGCCGCCGGTATACTAATAATAAAAGAAAAAGAGATTTTAAGAATGAAAAGAAAGGAACGGTGCAAACTTAACGACGACTTACACGGTTTCGGCGTTGCAGCATCTTACAGTATCGCCAACACAATATCAGTTGTGCGTAGATATGCCAGTCATGATTGTGAGTGGGTACATCGCTTGGCTATGCATATGATTCACTAGCTATGGACAGAAACACCAGAAAGGTTAACAACTAATTGCTGGCGAGCCTTAGCGAGGCAGCAGCCTATTCTTGATTAAGATCGGAAGCATGCGCAGTCGATTGTGGTGTTATCATGTCTACAATCCGGGGTATTGATACCCGTGATGACGTCACGTGCACTCGGAAGGGAATCCGCGTGACAACGTGACAGCCTTTTCCAGTGGATCGTCATTGATCATCATTCAACCGTACCCTACATGTTCAGTCTTTGAACCTCTTACATTTGACCACCGAGTCAAATTGTTCTTCAACGTCTTCAACCGTTGAGCGAAGAGAAAATCAGTTCTCGAGCTAGACCATGAGCAGTCGTCCTTCTTTTCTCAGAGGCACGCACGAAATTATCATTTTATGCAAATTAGTGGTAAAAACCAGGTGTGTCACGCAATCGCGCGCTCTACTATGTCAAAGAAAAATGTGAGACTGCTCGCAGTCTATTCTCAAGCACGGCAATAAACTTAAATTGTCGTTTGCTCAACTACGCTCAGCATTTCTCAAAAGGTAACTCGTTTGCTGGAAAGGGGCCAGAAATTTCAGAAGAACAGAAGTTTAAATGCAAAAAATGAACTGACATGCCATTTTTTTGAAATTATCCTTTTGCGTATAAAATAGTAACGCCTGCCACACAGGCTAAAGATATGCACACCTTTCTTCGCTCTTTTAATACTTTCAAGCACATTTCCGGTACCCTCTTGCTTCAAAAACTTGCAGTTGTTTAAAAAAATACCAGACTGCTCCCAGTTTCCACGCCAGCACACACTTTCAAACTGAAACTCCTAGTTTTAAAATACAGGAATAAGGAGTTAGAAGCTTTGTTTGAGACTAAAAAACCGGAAACCATATAACAGATAACTGTAAGATACGTTGGCGAACGGTCTGGCGAACGTTGGCGCCAAACTAGCTCACAACCGCCCGACTTATTTTTGACCAATCATAAGCAAGGAAGGCAATACGATACTTGAATATACGCCAGTGTTTTCTGGAACAATGAAATTCGGTTTCAAGCTGCAGCGTTTGTGGGCGTCTCTGGTGTGATAGCACGTCTCGATAACACTGCGACCTTTGAGACTAAGAGCTCTAAAAGCTTACAAAAACACCTCTGGGCTGTTTTCACGTCTAGTCAGCGAGCTTCAACACGATCAGCTGTGACACATAAGGGTTACAATGATAACACAACATGGAAAACGGCTTTATTTCTCCCTCGTCTTGCCGTTTCTTCTTGAGCTCGTGTATGGGAAGTTCTATCCATCAATACTTTGGAACCATCAAAATCCACGGTGAGTCTGTTTAGTCTGTTTCGTTTTGTATCGGCATCATTCGCAAACACTCGTAAAACCTCCGAAATCATGCCACATTATTAGCTATTATTGTATCCGTTCTCTGAGCCTGTACAATAGTCTAATCTGTGTTTGCCCGGCGCGTTTCCTACACTCCACACAGTTTCTTGCAACTTAGAAGCAAGGAGTAAAATCTCTAGGCGAATTGATTTCGTTCTTTGAAGAGAACAGATTTCTGGAATAAATTGTCGTAGTGGTTTATACGACACTTGTGTCGCCTAAACTGAAAGGAAGTTCTTTTAATATTTGCCATCTCCTTAGCTTCAGATTTTCTTTCAAATGTTTTCCCCAGTTCAACACTGCTTCTTAGCAGTATTATTAACTGGCATGTTTGTCTCGATAGTTCGATTTTGTATAAGGTCCGACTTTGTCGCATGCGACAACGGCTTACGACAGGCCCACGACGTGATTTACGATTGTTGTGTCTACGTCAGAAAAAATGTCGTAGCATTTTAAGGGCCGATTTACACGGTACGACTTTGTCGCATGCGACAACGGCTTACGACAGGCCCACGACATGATTTACGATTGTTGTGTACGCCAGAAAAAATGTCGTAGCATTTTAAAACATGTTTTAAAACGCTGCGACA
>NC_090892.1:33619253-33636753 GCF_036669925.1 Montipora capricornis
AGTGATTGCCGGAAACGCACAAAACTTTAATTGACATTTTGGAAGAATTCATTTATAAATTAAGTGAAATAGGCTTGTTTCACTATTTTAATTCACCAGTTTTAGCAGTTTTAAGCATTGTGGTGTTCAGTTTCAAGAGTTTGTAGTTTATGGAAACCCGCGCACCAAAGAAATTGAACAGTTTTATCATCATTGTAAATAGAACATTGATTATCCGATGCACGGTCCCTTCCATAAACTTTGAAGTCGTTGATTCTCCAACTGTCCATTGGGGAAATCTGTGTTTACATTTTAGCATTTTCCTATCTGACAAGTTTTTTGCGAAAGCCACAGATATTCAAAACATGACAAAATGCTCAGGTGCGGCCAATTAATTATTGTTAACTTCACAATACTACACGGACATTGACATTATAAAACCGAAAATTAAGTCGGGTGATGCTTATGTATTTCATTTCCTATGTTTGGCTGGGTTGGACGTTTTTTCTTCAAACAACCAGTTTTTTCCTTTTACCAAAAACTGGTCGCCTGGTAAACGACGACGGCTAATTTTGAGCACTGCATACATGTTTGTCACACTCCTATTGAAAAAGCTAACTTAGTGTTTTAATTTTTTCTGTCAATACTTTTACTCATTGCAGATTTAAAGAGGGGATATACCGCCTAAATGTTCTGCCAAACTCAAAAGTCAATCTCATCTGTCCACATGTAGCAATTTCGCTGGCTATGACAAATGGACCACAAAGCAGTTCCCTGTATGAGAATTTTTGGATAGTAGACAATTCTAGTTTCCACAGTTGCAATGTTAACACGTCCATCCCAGACAACAGAATTCTTCTGAGATGTGAGGATCCATCATCTCTTCATTTTGGGTTATTGGTTTTTCAGTCATTCACTGCGGTTGGAGGACTTACCGGTACATTTAAAAGTGGAGAGACGTATTACTTTCTGTGTAAGTATAAAGTGTGTTTCTGTGCACTGCAGCAAGAGTTATAAACAGTAGAAAATGCCTTCCAAGATTCACTGGTAATGAATCCTTCTGCGTTTGGGCTGACAAGATTTTTGTTAATTATAAGAATGATTAATTCCCTCCCCCACTTCTTTTATACTGCTGTGTAAAAGCTGAGAGTTTAATCAGCTTTTACACAGTATATGGGCTGATTTTTAAGATTAACTTTAAAGTGCTACTAACTATGATCAAATGTTCATCCCTTGAATTTTTAGGTTCATATAGAATTCTAGGAAAGATAAAAAAGGCCGTGTTACCGTTTGGAAATATCTGCATTGGTTCTGGAGATATTTAAGTTTGAAAAATATGTAAGATATGCAAATTAGATTACTGATGACGTCATTCACTCAACCCAATATAAAATCAAGTATATAAATAAAGCTATCTCGGTCAATTTGCAGCAAAGGCCATTGAAACTTGGTAGGCTAATAGTTATACAGGTAACACACCTTTGGCCAAAAAGAAATTGGTTACCATGGCAACTCACTCTTTTCCAGTCCCCTTCAACCTGATTCAATATTTTTGGTGATCATAAGCTAGAAAAACATTTAGCAAAGCAACAAACTTGACCTACCGTAACTTATTCATATGCTTGCAGGATCATGCAGATGAGGCACAATTGGCAAATATCAAAATAGAACGCCAAAGGTGGCCAGCAAAGCCTTTAATATCAGGGTGGTCTGGAGCCCAGTATATTGCCATGGTAACAAAACTGGTATACTCATATTGTGGAGCACATCTTCTAGAATCTTACTACAAAGAATCAAGCATTTCTGATACAAATTGGCTGGGATATCTTTTTCCGTCATATTTGATCATAATTTGCTTAAGTTTATGATGTCATCACTTGGCTAATTTGCATATTTTAAAACTTGAATATCTCTGGAACAAAAAGAGATATATATTTGAAAATAGTAAAACAGTATTCTTCTTCTTGTACAGACTACATGTTTATGTCTTTAAATGGCTTAGATAGGAAACATGTGAATTTCGTCGTAGTAGCACTTTAAGCGAGGGATAAAAAGAAAAAATATTTATTGTGGGCCATTTGTTTGAAACCAAGTTCAAGAGGTTTTTAGCAACATTTTTTCTGAGTTTCTCACTTATCAGAGGATGGAATTTTATTGTTACCATTTTAATGGTTTAATGTTCAATAAGCAACGGCAAATGGCTCTACAGAGACTCTGGACAGTACAAGCAGAGGACACTGTGAACAATTTAACATGCGGTTACAGATATACATTTGCAGAGATAAAAAAGGTATGTTTATGTTTTTTTGTTTTGTTTTGTTTTTAAAGTGATAATAGTAATGTGATTATCAGGATAACAAAAAGGCCTGGGTGAAAGGCTGAAATTGTGAATAAGAAAAGAGTATGGGTAAAATTTATGGTTTTACATAATTGTTTTATTTTCAACTTAAAATGAAAAGAAAGATGCAAAGCATAGTAACCACTGCTTATGGCTTTACAACCAAAGGATGAAAACTGCTTGATAATAGGTCTTGCATTTCGTTGGCAGTACTGATGTTAAGAGATGAAACAACCAGAAATCAAGGTCGAATAGGATGCGTGGCTGAGGGTTATTAGACAAGGATCAGTATTAATGATCATGAAGTTCAAGTCAAACTTACATCGAATCATTTTGCATCACTAGATGTTCTGTGTTCTGAGGTCGAATCATCAACAACACCATACACATTACCTAAAGGCAGCACATTACCTACAGGCAGCACATTACCTACAGGCAGCACATTACCTACAGGCAGCAATCAAAAGACTACAACACCAATAAAAACTACTGAAGAAACCACTACTGTGAAAACCATCAAACCCACTGATGCCCCTTATCTTCCAATTGATGCCAAGTCTCAAAACAGAACTAACCAGAAATCTCGTGAAAGGACTGGTAAGCCAGAGGCTTAAGATTATTATATCGAGGTGTTTTTTTTAAAACAGTATTCGATACTTGTTGTAATTTTTGTCTTGAGCTGAGCAGATTTCTATTCCAAAATATTAATATTACATTAAGTATGTATATTTTTCGGGGTGATGGAGATCTGAAACCTTGATAAGATTAGGTGCTGCAGGCATAAATTTAACTGGGGAAAGTAAGGTGTTGGTGTGAAGGGGGCTCTTTCTAGATTCCTAGGTTAAGGGATGGTGTTTAGGATGCATGCCTCCCCACTAGACACTTTGTAGACTCTAATTATCTTTCAATAAATAGGGAAACCACTAAAGCCCAGCATCCGTTAAAGATTCTATAGCGATAAGTGACATGTACATGTGAACACTGGCCACTTTATTTTGCTTCTGCTACAGTGTACCTGTAGATTGTGCAGGGTTACTATTTGAATTTTTTTATGATTATTATTATTATTATTATTATTATTACAGGATCAAGAAATTCTAACTTGCCTATTGGCCAAGCAAACTTCATTACCTACTTGCCCAAGGGGTACCTCCTCTTGTCTAGACTCATAAATTTTTCATCAAAAAAGAGAAAACAAGTTGCGTTATGTTAGAACTTTTGAAATACCGTAATTTGATTGTAAAACAAGAGGGAGTGGCTGATGAAAACTGAGATACTATATGTAATGCCCAAGATTTTAAAATGGAAAACTATTGCTATGGACAAGAACATCATTGACCTTTTCAACTTTTTTTAAATTTCTTGCAGTTTTGTGGTTGATAGTAACAGTAATTTTAGGAATACTGCTGGCTGTGTCTTTGGTTCTGAACTTATATTTTTTTAGGTAAGTAGTTTTTAAGATTATTGATTGATTTTAGATATTCTGTCACTTCTTAAATCTGATGATTGAATAATAATTCTTTATCTATCCATTCCTTAAATGTCTTTCAATGTGCTACAGTATTGGTGAAGGAAGAAAGTCTCAATGGATAACTGTGAAGGGTAGTCAGTTGGTAATAGTGTCTTCTCAATGTCGTTTTCCCTTTGTTCAATATGGCATTAAAAATGTAATTTTTATCCCTGCATCAATCTTTTAGCAAGGCAAGGCTGAAGGGTCTTTGCACAAGACATAAATTTACTATATCAGAGTCTGTACACTCCTATGATGGTGTGAGCAACAGTGCTTGCTTAACTTTTCATGCCTGTGTCTTTTGGGGGATGGGTTTGAGGTATGCTTACCAGTGGTTCATGTAGTATAGTGCACTGTAAAAAGATCACTATTGTACTGTACATGCCAAGATGACTCAATGCTGATGGTTTTTTCTTATTTTGCTTTCTGATTTTTAACAGGAAACACCGCCATGACACAAAACCTGCGAAGAGTGAGTCAGATGAAGCTGTTGATGTGTAAAACAAATTATACCCAACATAATTTTGGGGACCAAAATATTAAAATTTTTGCATAACTGTAAAATAAATTTCAGTATTTGGGGATAATTTTTCCTCACCAACTTTTCAGCAAGTTGTATCTTTTAAAAGAGTTTTCAACTTACATAGCTCTATGAGCCCTAGTATTTTTATTAAAGCAACGTGACATGTTGTCACAGTATTTGTTAGCAAGAAATATGTTAGGCGATGAAACGAGAGTAAGCTTTCAACACACATCAGAGAATTTTACCCAGGGCCTGGAGTTTTCTTGAAAAAAAAAAAAAAAATAGAAAAAACACAAAATTGTTCGTCTGGAAGAATTATCAATTTCATTGCTAACCAGTGTTCTTATTGTGGTTTTGTGGTAATTGTTTAATCTTTGTGCTAAATTCTGGTTTTAGAGTTTTTCTTTGAGCACCTATCAATTCATAGCTTGCTCTTTCCATCGTTATCATTCTGTCGCCTTCATCAAGTGTCCGTTTTGTCATACATGTTGTAGAAAAATGGTAAATGTTAGTAATTCATACATACATGTTGCCAAATTATGTGATAAGCTTTTTTATAGCATCGCATCTGATAAAGACCATAGCCAGAACAGCTTACTTCCGCCATTATATAAGAATGCAAGGTGTAACTTAAGAAACTATCAGCCTTACCATGTGCCACATGTCCGCACCAATAGGGCAAAGAACTCGTTTATTCTCGCAATGGCCTGCCAAGCGAATCAATTTTAGAAATGTAATTAAGGTTTTATTAAATTGGGTATTATTTATTAGATTCCTTTAAGATATAGATAGCATTATAAATATTAGTATGTATACATTACGTAATTCAGCCTACGGGCTGCGATATGATTTTAATAAACCTTACCAGACCTAACCTATCCTAAATTGTAAGTGTTTCCTGGCTTCCAAATCAGGACATTTTTATTATAATGAGGATTTTTAACTTACTGTACCTCAAAAGGGCCCAGGATTAAAAAAGAAAATCCCTGCATTATTGTTTGTGGTGCATGAGCAGTTTCTTTACTAAAAATTAAACTTATTGAAGAACTCACCAGGGAAGGTGTGGCCCAGTGGTTAGGGTGCTTGCCTTGTGATCCAGAGATCCCCGGTTCAAGACCCGCTCTGACCACTTGTTGAATTTGTTCCTGGTAGTCCCTGATTCAACTTCTCAGCTGCACTTGTAAATAGCCAATTGGTTTGCCTCCGGTCAGTTGGGATTCTTAACAGTTGTTGTTGTTCTGTTCCGTTGTTTCGTTGCTTGTGTTTCTTTGGCCCTGAAAAGCCCCTATGGGGAGCAGTCAGTTAAGTATGCATTGTTATTGTATTATATTGATGTGACAGACTACAAAAACAACTTTATTTAATAAAGTGTCTGTGGATTTAGCGCAAGAACATTAATTGGGGACACTAACGAAATTAACTTAAATCAAATCACTTGAAATCAAATATTGGTTGTGGGGAGGGGAAAACCGGATTACCCGGAGAAAAACCTCTCGGAGCAGAGAAGAGAACCAACAAACTCAACCTACACATGAATGGCAGGCCTGGGAATCGAACCGGGGCCACATTGGTGGGAGGTGAGTGCTCTCATCACTGCACCATGATACCATTCCCGATTGTTTGAAGGGTAGTTAGCACTTGTAATCTACCAGATGTAGCTCAGTTGGTTTTAAAAGTGCCTATCCCAATAGATTTTGATTGATCTTACAGGACAGGACGTAAAATATTTTTTAATGCACTTTACATGATAAGTTTATTAGTCAGAAACACGCCGATATCCCATTCAGTGATTGAACTCAGATATCAGAAGATAAGTTTAATAAAATAAGTCAGCATCAATAGCATTAATGTTTATACAACAGCGGAAGAACTAGGGTTCTGCAGGGAACAACCGGAATGCACACGCAAACTGAGAGTGTCAAGTATTTATGAGTCAATGAGTCAGCGAGTTAGTGCAGTTAATTCAACCATAAAATGAAAGCTAAAAGCGGACGTGACCACTTCAACAAAGGGGCCACACTGTTGCCAGGCAAAATGCACGTACTGGAAAACACAATTAAGTTTACTCACAAAGGCGTTCCAACGTCTCTCACGGAAACTTTCGTGCGTATACTGATCTCATAAACAATTTAATTCATACCTGGACACACTAGGATATATTTCTTATTTGGAATTAATCCATCTGGATTAACTAGAGAAGCTAAAAGGACTGTGTTGACAAGTGCTGTACTCCTAGTCTTTAGTGTAAATAAAGGCTGTAACGCTAAAGTTAGGTGGAATGTTCTTGTACAGTTGGGAAAACAACCCTGTAGTACCATCATTATTGTTGTAGAAATTCCGATACCTTACTAATCCGTTAATCCCGCGTTGACGTTTTTAGTTTAGGGTTTGGCTTGGCCAGGTACATTAATTTAGTTTAGTTTAGTTTTTGTTACTATAAGTTTATTAGTTTAGAAGTCACGTTTCGTCCAGAAGGTTTAGGTTAGTGATCCTGGTCAACCTTACGGGAAGTTTTGGGTTCGAGCCCAGACCGGACCAACCTTCAGCTGGGTATTTTTTTTATAACTTAGAAGAACAAAAAGCCTTTTCAATGCTTAGTCCGGAAAATTGCCTTTCCGTTTGACCTCAAACCGAAATTTCCGGATTTTTTGGCTAAATGGTAAGCACCCCTCGTCTCCTGCATCTTTGGTATTTGAGCCCACTCACTAATCGCAAAGGGTACGTCTTTCCCTGTTGTGTTGTCAAGGTTGGGGTGCGGAAAAATTATCTACCGAAGACAAAAGAACTCGTCGACACGCTTTTGGAAACCATTTAAGGGCATTTCATAGATACAGAAATACAGTGTTTGTGTAGAAATCCGTAACTAATTGAAAAAATTCGCAGAACACCGAAAAGCTAGAGAGAACAAGTCCCCCAAAAGTGTCGCGATTTTTTCGATTTTAACGATTTTTGCGAAAATTGCGAAAAATCGCAAAAATGGCAGAACATTGAAGAGCTAGTGCCGCAGTGCCGTAGTCGATGAATAATGAAGTCTAGTAAGTTGGTTGAACGACTGCTACCGCAGTGCCGTAGTCGATGAACAGTGAAGTCTAAGTTAGTTGAACGACTGAGAATTGTTCAACACGGTTCGTCCCCGACCAGTTTTGAAAACTGCAACGGCTATCTTGAGGGGAGAAGCGGACTATATTCCAGGTTCAATTTCAAAGTGAAAACAAATTTCACGCTAGGAAGAATTTCCAGCTAGTAAATATTACACACTAGTGAAAGCACAACCTTTAATAGTCTATTTTTTCCAGTTTTGACCTGGGCCACATTTTGTCAGTGGTACCTTTTAATATTTACTCTTCCGGAACAAATTTTGTTAAAACGTAAAAAAACATCCAGATGCCGGCTGCCGTTCTTTTCCGTTGCCATTTGTGGGTGTTGATTACTGTATTCGCACCGACATCTAACTTTGTCCATCCAGCAACAACAGTATTATCGAAGACTAAGACATTCATTTGGCCTTATGAACTCCTTTTCTCCCTTTGGGTATAAAAGGAACTTCTCGAAAATCCTTGACTGGTGGGAAAAAATGGAACTAGAACATGAATTTTGCCTCTTGAGGACCGGGAAATCTGCTTTTGCAATAGTAACGCAAAAAGTACTAATCACATCTATTTGGGGTGGTTTTAGCTGCAAGAACGGTTCGCTTCCATTTTCTTACTGAAATCCATATTTCTGGAAATCAAGACACGAACGCGAGGACTATATTTTCGCGCATATGGAACTACACATATTACTCCGTTTAGCATTCAATTTGCTGCTGGCATTTTGTCGAAACGAAAGGACTGAAATGAAAAGACCTTATGTGCTACAGTCAAACAAAAGTGTTTCTGAACAGTCATGGTTTAATGAAGGTGTATTTCTTGTCAAGATCAACATGATCAACATCATAAAATCAAAAGGCGTTCTTACCTGCTGGACATACTTTTATGATGATCTCTTAACCAGGCTACTGGAACAATGACCCAGCCCGCTGCTGACTGAAGGATGCACTAAAGATGATTCACAAAATACAAAAGACAGTTGAGACCATAAGTACCAGACCCTGCAAAAAGACATTCAGATGAAAGGAAGGACATAGATGAAAAGATTAGTTACCTAGAAATCAGCAGAGTTTGGATGTAGCAAAAATTGTCCAAAACCCGTAAAAATTCAGTTGCATCACCCAAACTAGAGCCACAAAACAACGACCGCGACTATCTGCCAGTAGTCGTTTTGCCACTGTAAGTGAAGATGATTTCGCGTTGAAATGTTTTTTTTTTTCTCTTTTTTGAAATAATCACCTGTGTATTTATACTAAAACAATGATTTGCCTCAGGCTCAGTGATAAACGGTGAATATTCACCCCGACTTCGTCTCGGTGAATATTTAACAATTATTCCATGAGCGCGCGTTGGATATGAGATGATAAATAGCCATCGAGGTGCGTAGCGCCGAGTTGGCTATAACCACTCTCATATCCAACAAGCGCGAATGGAATAATTGTTTTATTAAATTCCTTAAACTCCAAAAGTTTCGAAGTACGAAATACGAGCGAAAAAAAGCGAGAAAATCCTAGCGAAATCGAAAAAAGTTGATGAAGATGCGATGTTGTGTAATACCTCGTGGTCAGACAGACGCAGGCTCATCACAAAAACATTTCTTACCTTTTCGCGTATCTCTAAGCTTCGAAAGTGATCCAAACTTTCCACAAAAACGTTTTTCTTTTGCTTTATTCCGAAAGAAATTTCGCTTTCTGGCGTAAACGTTTTTAGTTTAGCAACGCTAAGCGCAAACTGAGATTGAGTGAACCAATCAGAGCACGAGAATTGCATTATCCGAGGTTGAGAATTTAATAATCAACGATAATCACTTCGCCTTCGGCGAATAATTGTTAACTATTGAGACGGAATATCCGCGCGCAATAAATAAAATGAGTTGTCTATCTAAATCCCAACATTGACACCATAACAAAAGACAGGGATGTTCAAAAAAGAAATTGTATTGTTTGCTGACAGCCTTTTAATAACTGACGTATTCAGGTAACATTTTGTACACGGCTTTTTTCTCTTTCAATTTTATACACCTGCTCGACTTTGCACTAGCCTGCGGTGCACCTTAGTTATCACTCACAGCCAGCGCTATCTTTGAACTTTCCTGACCAGGTGTAATTTTACTGCTCCAGCCAAAATTAGCCAGAGCACAATTTCAAAAGCCGCAGGAAGCCAGAAGGGAAGTGAAATTATTTTTTCAGCCAGCATCGTATTCAAAGGGTCGACCACAGCAAGAAAAACGTTTCGGCAAAATTCCCAGCTAGAGTTTCTCATCCATTATTGAGTAACCAGCCAGCAAATTCCTAGCCTGAGGAGCGGATCCGTTGGGTACTCCTGAATTGACACTGTCGCTAAAAGCGTAATTATGTACGACAGCTCATTAACCGAACCGCAAAATGAAAGCTAAAATTTTACGAGAGTTCTTAGGCCTAATGACTGAAACGAGCAATAAACGAGTGCTTTCTACTTCACATGATCTCGTGAAAAGTGTAGTTAACCCTAGCCGCAAAATGAAAGCTAAAATTTGACGAAAATGCTTAGGCCTAATCAGTAAACTAGTGCATCCTTCTTCACACGATCTCGCGAAAAGTGTACTTAACCGAGCCGCAAAGTGAAAGCTAAAATTTTACGAGAGATCTTAGGCCTAATCACTGAAACGAGCGCTTACTTTAGGCTTAATCAGTAAACGAGTGCTTCACATGAACTCGCGAAAAGTGTAGTTGACCGAGCCGCAAAATGAAAGCTAAAATTTTACGAGAGTTCTGAGGCCTAGTCACTGAAACGAGCGCTTAGGATAAATCAGTAAACAAATGGCGATAAAATATTATTTCATGTTCTCATTTTTGTGGATACGATGTTTTCAAAAAGGTCGCGCACGAGTCCTGAGAATTGACACTGTCGCTAAAAGCGTAATTATGTAGGACAGCTCATTTACCGAACCGCAAAATGAAAGCTAACTTATGAGGTAAAGTCATATTTATGAAAGCTAACTCACGAGATATATTCACGCGTAGCGGGCTTGTTTCGGCTCGTGGATTAAAAAACGAGGTATATTTATGCGGAGCGCGCTTGTTTTGGCTCGGGTATATCTATTTGTAGCGCGCTAGTAGAATAACTTGGGGGTTTGAAAAAGTGTTTGCTATCATATGATTCACAAAATTAAAGAAAGGGTACAAGTCATGTATTTTGTTTTGTTGTTGTTGCACAGGTAACCCAGGCTCATTCTGTGTGCCACATAGGTAAATATAGAGAACATATGAGGCGAAGTTTAGGTCTGGAAATTTGCAAGAAAATGGAAATAAAAATCGATAAAACTTACCATGTGGTGAGCTGTTGTTGTCTATAATACGTACACGAAATTTCGGGAAAAATCGTCCCCGTTCACCTTCCTTCATAGTATAGTGACAAGGTAGGAGACGTAAGCCAGCGTAGGGACTCCGATCGACCCAAAACAAGCACGATTTTTTTCGTGAAAATCGAATCCAGTCGCTAAATGAACACGCCAGGCTCGTGGAACATGAATTTCTCTAAACCATGAATCCATTGAAGCATCTCCAGGTAGCAACGCGAAGCCACCAGACTCCGTAAAACTTGTAAGTTAACCTGCTAAAATGGCGGCCAGAAAGCGTTGTCCTCGCAAAGTGTCCAATTCAAAATGGCAATGAACTCGGGACGCCTGGTGACGAGGGGAATATATGTCCCCCTGGAGGGAGGGGAGTCCCAGATTGCTCAGTGAGTTTTGTTTTTAGCAATTTGGGACTCCCCTCCCTCCAGAACTTATTATACCTTTATTTCCATTTTCTTACAAATTTCCAGACCTGAACTTCGCCTCATATGTGCTCTGTATTTACCTATGTGGCACATACAGTGAGCCTGGGTTATCTGTGGTTGTTGTCGTTGTAACAAACGAGGCATCGATGCGCTTGATTAAGCAACGGAGTTGTTATTCATTTTGGCGACTGCGGGACTGCGGAAGCAGCATTGCAACTCGAATGCCGCACTGCGGGAGCAGTTTTTCGAGTTAGATAATTTGTGGGCCAGGTATTCTGAAATCTAGCCCTTGAATATTTGCCAGCACAACAAGTTCGAGTTCTCCATATGACAATTTTCCTACCCATTTTAAGACAGAATTCCGATTTTTGATACCCTGTTTAAGACATTTAACCCAGTTTAAGACAAAAATTAATGAATCGATACCCTGATTAAGACAAACTAGACCCTCCGTGAGGGTACACCGGGTTGCCTGTGGTACGTGCACCGTTCCAGACAATTTTTTTCAAGTTGGGCGGTCATTAAGAAGTCATACCAGACGAGGCCCTTTGGCTCACTGGTCCTCACACGTTCGTACGACGAAGCAGACCTGTCCTTACGTAATATGTAGCTCTAACAGTGCACGATATTGTTTTGGTATTGTCTATCATTGTAGTGCCATGGTAGAAGTCTTGGGTAAATAGTCTGAGAAGACATGGCCGGAATTCAGCTTACAGAGCACTACTAAAAAACTTCTCCCATATCACATTTCAACCTTAAGCTCGAAAATTCAATACACAACATGGTATTATAATTCACAAAGGCAGAAAATACCACAGAATCCTTTTCCAACGAAAAATTTATTGAAACAAACAACATATTTGCTCTTAGAGGCGAAAACCTCTTCCTATTTCATTGCGTGCGTGAAGACAAGAAACTCAATCGTGTCAAATTACCATGTACTTCAGGTAAATACAGCTCACTTTGATTTCGTCTCGACGGGCGATAGATTGTTGTCGAAGTCCAGTACTCGTCGCTTTTGAGATTCCTGCCTAGTTTATCCAACTGACTTTCCATTATTGAGCTCCATAAGGGTATATTTTGTTTAAGGATCCACTAAAACGCCATCCGCGTTACATGACTTTCGACGCCATTGCAGGCTAAGTTAATTAATGATTCTACTGTGTCCACCAGAGAAATCTACGCAGTTCCACTACCCTCTCGATCCTAAGAAAATACGCGCAAAAGGCTCTATGCACAAAGACACCACTTACCAGGAGAGTGACAGGGAAGACTTTTACCGACACGGAAAAAAAAAAATACTAAAAAAAAGAAAACAAACAAACAAAACGCAGACCTCGACTGGGTTTGCCATAGGCAACCCAGTAAAAATGATAAATTCGATACCCTGTTCAAGACAAAAATCCCGAAAAACATACCCTGGCTGGCCGCACGTCCCCATTAAGTCCTTATAAGGGAGTACCCCCGCCGGGGTTTTACTACATGCAAAGAGCAAATTGTTTTCTTTATTCACACCACACACCACACTTTCAGTAAATCGTAATTTTTATTCCAGTTATTTTTAAAGTTCATTGCTTTCAGTTACTAATGATTGCTACACTGCTTAAGAGCTTTGAGAAACTATAGATTCAAGGTTCAGTGGTTTTGGATTCGCAGTGAAATTCAAGAATTCTTACGCCGCCAAACGGTCAGCATTTGATTGCTGGCACTCCATTCCCAAGATGTGATATATCAAACTGTCGTGCTTGTTCGGGCTTGTGACCCACAGACAAATGGCGACTCTTGTCGTGGCCTTGTGTTCGCTTTCTTTTCAGTGTTCCGCGATTTTTGCGATTTTACGCAATTTTCGCAATTTTCGCTAAAATCGCAAAAATCGCAACTCTTGTGGGGGACTTGTGTTCACTTTCTTTTCAGTGTTCGGCGGTTTTTGCGATTTTTCGCAAAATTCGCAATTTTCGCTAAAATCGCAAAAATCACAACACTTTTGGGGGACTTGTCTTCTCTAGCTTTTGAGAATTCTTCGATTTTTGCGCATTTTCGCAATTTTCGCAAAAATCGCAACACTTTTGGGGAACTTGTCTTCTCTAGCTTTTGAGAGTTCCGCGATTTTTGCGATTTTTCGCTAAATTCGCAATTTTCGCAAAAATCGTTAAAATCGCAAACATCGCACAACACTGAAAAGGTAGAGAACACAAGTCCCCGAGAAGATTTTTCGCAATTTTCGCAAAAATCACGAGTCCTAGTTGGGGATTTGTCTTCTTCTTTGCACCATTTACGATTTTTGCAATTTTTCGCAAAATTCGCAATTTTCGCATTTGCGTGCAAACCTGAACATAAGTGTGGATCGATCAAGGCAAACCGATTCACCCGGTTGAATCTCCCTCTGATAGAAGGAGGAAGGTAGAGTTCCGGCTCTTGCCATCGTTGTTTCCTGTCGGACAGATCGCTGACGCACTGCTGCACCAAACGTTTGCGCCCAATCCCTCATGGTCTGTATGCATTGTGGTGCCATTGGTACAGCTGGCAAAGGTTGAAGGACTGGAGGTATGGCCGACAGGTTCATGGTACGTTCTAGTACAGGGTACAAAGACATTCGGTTTGTAAAATAATTCTCCGACCAGTGAGTTGTTCTTTTTACACCTTCTTTGGCTGCATTTCCAAAATTTCTTGCGTAATCCAGCACGGTACATAGTGCATCTTTGTGATGTACGGTGGAATGAAGATTCTCGACGTAGTGTCATACAGCTTAAAAGATTCAGGGCGTCGTATCCGTGTGTCTCTGAAACCTGCTGAAGCTTCTTGACATTTCAATGGATGCAACAGTCTTGGCTGGGGACCGTTGAGGTTTTTTGGTAAACTGTCAAACTCGCCTCTAATACAACTTTCATTTCTGCGCAAGATTTGCAGAGTATCGCTGACAAGCCCAACCGCCTCTTGAATGGTAGAGAGCTTACACGTCTGGTGGTCTTTTTCATGGCTGTAAATCTTGCCCATCGCATTAAAAAACTCAGCTGCTTTCTTCAGCAAAGTTAAGATCTTAATACAATTAGTCTGCGCATCACAAACGTATAAAACGTGATCGAACTCCACGCAAACTGTACCTGCAAGGCCACTTATATTAAGGAGCTTCAATAAAGTTTGTATATTTGTAGTTTGTATGTACATATAGTTTTTATAATATCAACTTCCTTTAAAATATCTGAAATGTCGGCTTGTATTTGTATGATGAGTAGGATAAAATTTGTCTCTCTATTTATACAACGGCTTAAATTTATTTTTCGCGTGACGTCTTTTAATGGAAACATGCCGTTGAATTAAGACAGCTGAAACTATGGTATCATTTGCGTACCTTCTTCAATCTTCTCCCTTTTTGCCAGAGTTAAAGACCGTTCTTCAGGGCCTGGGTTGTTTGCTCGTTTTCCAACTACCTCTGCCGTGGATTGGTCATCGTCTCTAGACACAACATCCACCCCAATTCTTGGTGAAACGGTAGAAAAGGCTATTTCGATTGGGTATATGGTGACTGGGGCAAAAAATTCATAACTAAGCCACTGGATGGTATTGTCTATTGCGTAGAAATTTTAACTAAATAAAGCAAACAAACTCACAGAAAATGTAATGTCCGTAATAGATTTTCACTTACGTTGGAGCGTGTCTGTTCCATTCCTTATGGACGGGAATTAAAGTGCAACTTGCACGTCAGTGTTTATCCCCAAACATTGTGTGCCTTTGTTTGAATCGGACTTATCCATCTTTGCAATGTGGACATCTAAATGAGTTGCAATGTTTTTTCGCTACATCGCGCAGACCTCCCAATGGGCTAATGAAAATAAAAAGATAGGGAGGATGTGGTTTGTCATTTTTGTAGGTTGCGACATTTCTAATTTCAATGCAAGTGTTTCATCACTTCATGTAATGTCAAAGCTGTATTAGTAATACATTGCATTACAAGTTATCTTGGGCTCGGCACATTAAACCTCAATTCCCACCAAGGGAGACTCAAGGGAGGGAGCGTTGTGTGAAGCCCCCAAACAATGACTCGACTGCAAATGAGACCATTATGACCCATTATAGACAATATATTTTAAAACCTAAAGTAAGCAAATTTCTTTAGGACTTGGTTTGTTCTGGGTTAAGAGTAAAAGGAAAAACCTGAAATCTATAGAACTGAAAGCGACTAGATGATATATAGTGGTTCTCAATAATTTCCCATACATTATTTTTCAACCGCAATGCAAAGAAATGAATCCAGATTGTCCAGGATTGCAAGGTTTTAAAATAGTAAGTACAAGAAATGGAACTTTCCACACTGTTTCCTTTTCCTTAGCCTTCCGTGAAATTTCAGCACGGAATTTCTACTTCTGCAAAAATTGCTGCTTTTCCCCGTTTCATGAAAAAGGGTCGCACAATATATTATATCCACAGTAACCTCCAGATCGTTCGACATACCTCTTGAGGGTAATAGCCAAAACGCGGGGTCGGGTTGCGTTTTTTTTACCCTTTTTTTTTTGTTTCAATTCTGGTCGTTGCATATGGGTTATTGACCAAGCGTGAGGTCAAGATGGCTAGATATTGGCCAAGTTCTGTTTTTTGCGTGTTTATGGACCGAGTCGAGGTCCATACACACGAACAAGCTTGGTCAATAAAGGATTTATTATATGACTTAAGAGCCATTTTCCGAGAAAATCGAAAATCGCAAGACACTCGTAAAAAAATCGATTTTTTTTTTCTTTTGCCAAAACATCCCTTTTAGTGACCTAATTCAAGAAAAAATAGTTTTGGGTTCAAGCGATTCATTGTACGGGAGAAATGACAAAAGGTTTGAAAAATCGATTTATTGCTGGTTTTTCGCCCTTAAAAACAACAGAATCCGACCTCAACTTCGAGAAAACGGTGAACGCATAAGAAACAATCCCTAACATCGAAACTTCAGGCGAATATTATTTCGTTCTTAATCTTTAAAGCCCTAAAAGAAAATTTGAAGAAATAAGTTTTTTACATTTACAATCGACAAGTTTAAAAGGGACATATTTGTGTCTCTTGAAATGTTAGAAAATGAAAGCGAACTTTAACTGTTGAAAAAGCCCTCTGGTATATGCCGCTTCCTAGTAAAACCCATATAGAATAAAGCCTTGGCTATTGAAGTAAATTACGGGAAAGTTTTAGCTCTGTAAATTGAAATACAGCCCTGACACTGGAGCAAGCAATTTGAGAATTTCATTTCATAAAATGTCTGCAAATTAAGGACGGCCCGCTGAAGGAATTCATTCTAAACGCGAAGTTTAGTGCAAAAGGACTACTTACTGTTGCTTGTAATATGTTTTTACAGTGAAAATGTTATTTCTAGCTTTCAGCTGTGTTGGTGAGAGCCATAAATAACTTTTTATATGACGACTGAAAAACGTTTGTTCAGCCACATTGCCGCAGCGAAATCATCGAGATCGCAACTTCGAACTGAAACTGTCATCGCTTGATGAAACTCCGTTACCACAATGGTAAAATAGTTTTCTTCAGAGGGAAAAAGCAGAATTAAAATGCATTCGAAACCGTTGACTTCGATTTTGAATTTGTTTAGTTAAGATTTAAAGCCACCACAAGGTCTTATGACTTCTACTGACCCACGAATCGGTTACATATGCCAAGGTCACGTTAGCAAACTGTCACGAAATACTCAATAGCTTCTGTTTTCGTTCTTTGTTTTGTTGGTAAAAAAATACATACACTTTTCACAGAACAGACCTTCTTGCTTTATTTGATTTATATATTTGTATTGGTCCAGACACATGCATATGCTGACTGGTTGTAAAAGACATTCATCACAGTTTGCAGCAGTGAATAGATTGTTTAATGGTGGACATAGAAATTTTATCATGTCCGGCAGCTTTACCCGGTTTGAATGAGCTGGCAATGTTGATAATTTCCTCTTTCCAGATGAAACATAACAGCCGGTTACCTGAAATCTATTGGGTTACGGATTCAACGTCGAAGAGTCAGACAAAGGTTGACGAAGCTAGATCCCGAAAATAATGCCTTGAGATGGGGTGCTATCATACAGCGCAGGAAGTACAATGTGCCTTGGCATATAAATATAAATACATATAAGTATATATTCGCATTACATAAATATATATTCGCATTACATTTAAATATATATTCGTGCATTAAATATAAAATCTAAGAATTGGATTGAATCAATATTTGCGGTATTGCATTGCATATAAAATTTAAGGATTGGATTGCATTGAATGCCTTTTATGACTTTTTATTAAACCTTTATTTAAAAGATTGAACATATATATCTA
>NC_090892.1:33644253-33659253 GCF_036669925.1 Montipora capricornis
TACACAGGCACACCAACTCGGAAGACACAGACGCAAAAACGAAATTAGGCTTGCGTTCTCCTTTTCGTCGAACGCAATAACGCCTGCTTGAAACTTCGTTTTTTTATTTTTTTTATTTTTATTTTTACTTTATTATTATTATTATTATTATTATTATTCCACATATTTACATCACATATTTACAATCACATATTTACAATCTACGGATTGTGGATCCTTTGTGGATCCTTTGTGGTTGATCCGAAGATGTCTACAACTCAGCGTACAGCATCTATTCGGAATAAACTTACTAGATACCAACACCACTGTAATTTCCTACAGTATTGTCTCGATTACCACGTTATTCCTAAAGGTTTTTATATTAATTTTCATCTTGCTTTAAACGTTGACAATCACGAGCTGGAAGAAACCTGTGCCCGCACACTTCAAAAAACGTCCAGAGAACTTTGCGAAATTGTACTTAAAAGTTCCCAGGATAAAGTCAAGAACCTTCAACAAGAACTGCAATTGTCCAGAAAGAAACTCTTCGAGGAACGTGGACATACTTGTGCAATTAACACTTGGAATTATATACGTCAAGAGAACTTTCTACTACATCGAAATCTGAAATTTCTTGAAAAGTGCAAATTTGAGAAGACCATTCCATTAAGTAATTCAGACTTTCCAGTTCATACAGCTAATCAATTCAGTACTTAACACGCCCGTGGCAGGCGTTACCATAAAATAAGAAGACTTCGAAGAAAACGATACCGTTTCCGTAGACGACCGAAAGAATTAAGAGCAGCTTCGGACACTATAGCCCAGCACCTCAACTCCATCAATCTTTCGGATGCAACATCAATGAACACCAAATAAGTGTGTTGAGAAGAGGCCCCTCCTTCTGTCCAACACCGAAGGATGTGAACTGGCAGCAAGTCCACGACGATTTAGAAGCGTTCGAATCCCGCCTACGTACTGCAGTATTCTTCCTTGAAAAATCGGATGAATCTGAAGAATGCCCTGAGATGCCACGCCATCTTCTACAAGTACCAGGTAAAAAAATCTGGAGACCTCCTGTATCTAAATACCCAGAACTCGAACTTTTCCTTTCCAATATTAGAAAAGATCTCTTAAATCCAAATAACATTAGAACAGCCAAGGATAACTTGTCATCTAGGGAACGTGTTGCACTTAAAAAACTTAAGAATCCAACTATACAGTCATTAGAATCGAAGATAGAGGTTCAAGATTTGTTCTTTTAAATTCTGTCGATTATGAGGAGAAAGTATTAGGACAATTACAAAATCATCTTCATTATAAACCATTGCATTCAGACCCGACCGCGAAACATGTTTATTTAGCGGAAAAGTGGTGTTCTAAGTGGTTACAAAAGGGCGAGATTTCTCCCAAAATAGCAGATTGGGTGAACAACAGAAAGGCTAAGCCGGGAGTAGCATTCGGTAATGTCAAAACCCATAAAGAGGGTAATCCATTACGACTTATTACTTCCTGTTGTGGTAAACCAATTGAGAATTTGTCAGCTTTCACTGAATTTTATTTACAATCACTCGCCCGCAAATTACCATCTTTCATTAAGAACACCACTGATCTACTTAATAGAATTGAACAAATTAATAATGACGGCCCCTTTCCTGGAGGTACTTTGTTAGTCTCTTGGGACGTAGTATCTATGTTCCCTAATATTGACAATAATTTGGGCCTTACTGCAGTTAAAAATGCCCTTAATGCCAGAGAAGGTAAAATGCCATCTACGAATTGTATTTTGGAAGCTGTAAAAATTTGTTTGGAATGTAACCATTCAGTCTTTAAAGATAACTTTTTCCTGCAGATCCATGGTACTGCCATGGGGCCTAAGAATGCCTGCAGTTACGCAGATTTTGCTATGGGGGAACTCGATCGCAAAGCAAAATTTTGCGGTCCCATAAAACCTGCACTATGGTGGAGATACCGAGATGACATTTTTGATCTCTGGCAGCAAGTCCTCCCTGCCCTAGAGGCATTTACCCAATACATCAATTCTCTCTATCCTACCATCAAATTTGAATAAGTTTTTTCAGAAAGTCGCCTCAACGTCTTAGACGTTACTCTGTACTTAGTTGATGGTTTTATAAAAACTGATGTGTACTCTAAACCTACGGATAGCCATTTATATCTCCCCCCCTCCAGTTCCCACCCTAAGCATGTATTTAAAGCAATTCCCTTTGGAGTTGCTCTGAGACTGAGGAGAAACTGTTCAGAAGATGAATTTTTCACTAGAAAATGCGTTAGAATATAAGACCTATCTGGTAAACCAAGGTTACCCGGCAAATCTAGTTAATGATCAATTTTCTAAAGTTTCAATTATCCCTAGAAAGGATTTACTCAAACAGAAAGCTAGGGCCTCCAAGAGGCTTTTCCCATTTGTGACAGTTGACAATCCCAATCTGCCAAACATAAATTACATCATCAGGAAACATCGGCATCTTTTAGAGCTGTTTCCCAAAAACTCAATCATTCCAGCTTATCGCAGATCTAAAAATCTGAAAACAATTTTAGCACCTTCTAAATACCAAACAGGAAATATTCATACCACCAATCCCCTTGAGGTAGGTTGCTATAAGTGCGACAAAGGCAGATGCGATCTTTGTAAAAATTATTTTGTTGAATCGAGAAATTTTTGTAGTTTTAGAACAGGTAAATCTTACATTGTTAGACCCAATTTGACATGTAGTTCCAAAAATGTCATCTATTTAGTTTCGTGCAAAAGATGTCAGCTTCAGTATATCGGCTCTACTACCAACGAATGCAAAGTGAGATTTAGAAATCACAAGTCATCTATGATTACAAATAAGAAATCTTGTGAAGTGGCAGTCCACTTTAATAGCACTTCACATTCTCTGCAGGATTTCTCTTTTCATAGTGGTTTTTTTTACTATTTTGTTTGCTTTTCTCTTTAGTTATACTCTTTAGTAAAGTAATACCTTTAGGGATTTTTCACATCTTTGATGAATTTTAATCAGGTAGTAAACAATGCAGGAACATCATTAAGTACATTGTTTAACCTTTTGTTATGTCCGTTCTATTGTACTTTTTAAGTTCTTACGTAATGCCTTTTGGTTACTAGTCGGGTGTGCTAACCACTGCACCATCACGACAACGCTGCTGGAAACAGAGCAATCGGTGAGGTCTTAGCGTGGTCTCGTTCTTAAGGATTTTTCGAAGAGTTTTCTCTACATATATACTTTGATCTGTTATTTATATGTACCTGCCATTTTGCCTGAAAATTTTTCTCGGTATGTCGATTTGACCAGATATGCAATTTTGCAATGATTATGAAATAATTCAGTAGATCACTTTTCCCTAACTTCCCAATGATCACGTCTCGTCGCGAGAGCTCTTCGTGCTCATTTGAGAGTGCAAACCAAAAGTCTTCATATTTTTTTAAGAAGCGATTTGTGAACGGACATTCATAAAATAAATCAGTGAAGGACCGTTTCTGAATCAGCATCACAAAATGTACAGGTGTCCTTTGGGACATAACCTATTTTGGCGAATCGCACATTAGTGTAGATAATGTCATCTAAAAATTTGAATTGAAAACTTCTAATAAAAGTCTCAGATGATACAGTCTTCAAATTAAGAAAGGCCTTACAAACAGTCACATCATTTAAATCAAAGTCTTCTTTTAGTTTAGTAAAACCCCTGCAGACCATGGTCTTTTTCGAAATGAGCAGGGTATAACATTGTTTACTTTTACATTTTACAGGATCAAAGATTTTTTCACCACATTGAAATTGCAGTGAAGTTATCTCACTTTCTTCCACAATCAAAGTTTTTAACTGGACAGGAATTGCACTTCGAATCCCTGACCAGGTCAAAAAATTTGTATGCATCAATCCTTTACATTTGGCACTGTTGTATGATTCTAAATTATTCTTATCAAATAGCAACTGGTTGCAAAACATAATTCCAGCTTTTACCTAGTTGTGATAATATATACTTTTGCCATCTATTTTAATAAGCTTATTGTTCCAAATAACACTTTCAGATTTAGAAGGCTTGGTAGAAAAATCCTCTCTAAAGTCGGCCCACCAATGGAGAAGCTCATTGTAAAATGTGGAATTTGTTTTGTATTCCTTAATATCATAATTACACCTAAACAAAAAACTTCCACCATAATCCTTGAGTAGGTGATTAATGTAAGCTTTCCATGGTATAGAACCACTAGAAAAAAGCCTTCCAAGCAACGCTAGTCTTAGTGATCGAATTGAGGTTGCTAAGTCTATAAGATTTACCCCTCCAAATCCTATATCATTAATTGCTGCAGATCGAGCTATTTTATCTGGCCCATTCCATAAGAGATTGTATATAATAGTGTTAAGCTGCTTTATAAAATCCTGCGGAGCTGGGAGAACCGAGAATACATAGAACATCTTCGGAACAGTCGGAAGCAAAAAGGATTTAATGATGGTTACAGTCGCGTCCGCAACCGAATATCTTTTAATTTGTCATAAAAGTTTTTTTGCAATTGTTCTGATTCTTTACATGTAAAGACAATTCCGAGTGCTTTAACACTATTGACCCATTTTAATCCCAAGGGTGCCTCTGCATTATTTCGAGACCATCCAATCCACATGGCTTCTGTTTTGGAATAGTTAACTTTTAAACCCGAGCAGGCTTCATATTGATCAAACACTGAGATGAAAAATACGTTGTGCACATTCAAGATCCGGCACAAACAAAGTTAAATCATCAGCGTACTGCACCATTTTAAATTCTTCCCGCCCTATTTTATTCCTTGGATGTCTGTCCTACTTCGAATAGTAATTGCCAAAAGTTCCGCCGCAATAATAAACAGGTGACAGCGGGTCACCCTTTCTGACTCCTCTCTGTACTTCAAAGTAAGATGCGCAGATTCCATTATTTATTACACAACTACATATATTGTTAAAAGATCTTTCTACCAACCCTTTAAGACTTGGTCCGAAACCAAAATCATCTAAGCATTTTATCATAAAATCCCAATCCAAGCTGTCGAAGGCCTTTTCAAAATCAATGAAAAGTAACAATCCAGGAATGTTTTGGCTTTTTGTATAATCCATGATATCTATAATCGATCTTCCAGCTTCGCCAGTAAACCTGCCTTTGACAAAGCCTGTTAGATTAGAATGAGTTATCTCTGGGATAACTTTAATAATCCTTGTCGCAATTACCTTAGAAGCAATTTTAGTGTCTACATTAGTCACATTAATGAATGATAATGGTCTCCAATTTTCTAAATAAATTCTGTCTTTTCCTTTCTTTTCAACAAGTGCAATAATGGCTTGTTTTTGTGAAGGCGACATTTTCTTTTTATCAAAAGCTTCATTAAATGAAGCAACCATAAATTTACCTAACAAAGGCCAAAATTTCTTATAAAATTCTATTGGAATTCCGTAATTTCCTGGCGTTTTGCCCGCTTGAAAGGAGCCTAATATGTTCTCACATTCCTTTTTTACAAAAACCTTTTATCGATCGATCTTGTCTTGGGTTCCAGTCCTTCCCCTACGGGTCACGCAAAATCATGACAAACTAAATTTTCCAAGAGTTTCGCAACATCACATCGATTTTACTCGTTTAGATCATCGGTGACACCTATTTTTTATGACATGACTCACGCGCTCTTCTTAAGCCCCGTTCAAACGGTCATGATAGTTGATGATAGTTGATGATAGTTTCAACTATCATTCACTATCATTGACTATCATGTTTGCGATCAAACGGTCCATGATAGTTCATGATAGTTGACGAAATCGCGCAATGTGCTGGCGTAGCTAATTGGTACCTAGTCTCCTACCGCGCGCGATTGTAAACAAATATGGCGGGGATTTCTTCGCTTTTCCAGTTACATCCCGATTGTGGTAGTCATCGCAAAAAATGTTCCACAAACATGGCCGTGCCTCGTACTCATCTATTAGGTTGCATATCAAACTACTACTCCACTTCTTGTTGTCTGGTTTTTTAGCTTTTTTAGCTTTTCTCACTTTCTCGCTTTCAGCGTCACTGTCGTCCGAATATTCGTCCAAATTATTGTTTTGTTGTTCCTCACAGGACGATGGCAAACTTGCGGTAGCCATATTGCATTGAGCCCGCCTTGGTTACCCCCGCTGACCGAAAAACTATCATGCACTATCATCCGCTCGGTCAAACGGAAAAAACTATCATGAACTATCATGTCGAATTTGAACATGTCCAAACTGCATGATAATTGATGATAGTTGATGATAGTGAATGATAGTTCGTGTTCAAACGTGCGTGATAGTTGAAACTATCATCAACTATCATCAACTATCATGACCGTTTGAACGGGCCTTTACAATCTACAAAATATGATGAAATGAAAAAAATCGCAATGTAAGAAGCAGGAGCCCATTGGTCGGAATTCGCGGGAAAATAAAGCTTAAAATAGATCGGTCTCCGAAAACGCCGTGCCACGTACCCTATGGAGTTGTACGCTCCTACTTATGGGCTCCTGAAGAAGTTATCTTTTTTTTACATTTTCTTTCCTTGTGTCCTGAGTTCCGAAAGTGGTTACAACGGGTAGCGTTTGCGAAAACGCTCGTTCAGGATTAACTCCACTGTTTACGACATCCCCAGCGGCATTTAGTTATGTAAAAAACCCACTTCTATATTTCTATACACAGAAACCTTCACTCTAACATATTATTTTTTTATGATTTTCGACGGATGAGTAGATGAGGATACTTATCGTTATGATGACCTATCTATCGAAATTAGGGCATTTTTCCCTTGCCTTTTTCTCCGAAACAAAGTCGGTGACCCCCCAATTTCTTCTCATTTTTGGAATAAGTATAAACAGGGTTTCTAGTATAAATTTATGACCTAACTTCAGGCGAGAAATGAAACAAATTTCAATGTGGGAAGATTTTCGCGGGAGCGTCCTTAATCGACATGAACATGTACATATATTTTTTACAAAAAACAAAAGAAACTAAAGTGCGAATAGGTTATATAACAAATACATAAATTTAACAATTAATCCTGCGAAATCGCGCGGACTATCGCCTGATACTTAGCCGACGAGGCCGTGGGAGGGAGAAATTGGCTCGAAAAGGGAAATTTACCCCTCTATTCCTTCCCCCTCGATTAAGGTCTAGGATCCATTTATTAATTTATTAAAAGAATTGAAGTCTGATCGGATGCTCTCTTCGTTGCCTGCGAGCAGGCTCTCCGAGGGACTGGGGCTGGGGGTGCAAAATTTCCTTCTCCCCCCAACATATCCTCTACCTCTGAAATGACTATTATCGACAATTCGTAATTTTCCCTGGAATGACTGTTATCGTCATTTTAGGATTACTCTGTCCCAAGGACTTGTGGTAGCAGATGAAAAGAAAAAAGGAAAAATTCCACCCCTGGACGGGACTTGAACCCTGATCACCCAATGTGGCCTACTATTGTTATTGCGCATACGTTCTGCGCATCTCTTGAGATATTCGGATTTCCTATCGCCGATGCTTACTAACACAGAGATATTTTTGCGCGGCTTAAAACTATCCGGAGGAAGTAGATCTTAAGCTTAGTAAGTACTCTTCGTGTCCAAAAAGAAAATTGGGGGTAACCATGCATTTTTGAGAGATAATTAAGTTTCAATTTGAGAAAGAACGCCATATATTGCTTTGTATTTTAAAGCTTTTTACAAATATTATTCATGAATTATCTTTGAAAAATGCTTGGTTACCCCCAATTTTCTTTTTGGATTTCAATAACACTTTCTAAGATCTACATTTCCTGCATAATCACACATCGGGGCAAAAATATCTTTAATTAGTAGGCACTGTCCTTAACAACTAAAGATCAGCTGGCTGACAATCGCACCGATTATTTATCAAATACAATGCGTATATATAAAATCATTGTTGAATAGTGGTTAAGTCTAATACTTGATTTTAAAATGGCTAGCTTTCTCTAAAATTTTGGTAACCGACATTTTCTCCTTTTTAAACTTGTTTCTTAGCGGGTGCAAGAGATTCTCTTGGCCGGTGATAATACACGTTTACAGCGGCATTCGGAAGAAAAATTATATTAATATTTTTAAAAAAAGTGTTCTGTCAGTTAGCGATGCGGTAGTCTAGTGGTTAAGTGAAAGGGTTGTTAATCGAAAATTCTCAGGTTCGAGTCCAGCAAGTTTAGGTATTGGGTTCGGTTTTCAAAAAATAGATATTCATTTCCCATAATCCTTGTCAAGCGCTAAGTGTCCTAAATTAACAACTTAGGAATTGTCGATAGTAGTCATTTCAGAGGTAGAGAAGGATGGGTTCCTCCCCCACCGCATTCTCGTTCCCATCGTCTCTTAGTCGGCGGAGCCTTAGCACGAGAAACGTTTCTCGTGCCAAGGCTCCGCTGACTAAGAGAAGCGAAAAGGGTGATGGGGACGAGAATGCCCCACCGCAGAGAGAGAGCCTGCTCGAAGGCTACTTCTTCGACGAAATTGTGATGTCCAGACCACAGTTCTTATCTGCATCTCTCTGAGATGACTATTTTGTAAAAAATGAAAACAGACCTGCCGGCTTGAGGAATTATCCTGCGAACCCGGCGGGGAGGTGAGGGGAGCGACTCGCATAGGAGTCCTTCGTCGCTCACCTCCCCTCCGTCGGAGGAAGGGCGGCTGTAAAGACTGGAAATAGACGTTCTGGTCAACCGTAAATAATGCACTAGTCATTTGTTTCCCCCAACCCTTGACCCCCGGGGATGGGTAGGGAAATTACATTTGAATGGTTGTAAAGTAGGTGTATTTCCACTGGGGACTAGAGCAAACGAACACACGTAATTCCCCCACCCCTCTGTTCCTAAAAGATTCTGAGTCATCAAGGAAATGTTAGGGAGATTACCACAATATACAGTTCTTGCGATTTGTGTGTGCCACATGAACTATATAAGGAACGACGCCATATTGATTTTGCACGTGTGAAAATACTCATTACCATTGCTCTTCGTTTCTTTTCAGTCCCAGTCCTCCTAGGTAAGAATTCCCCGATATTTCCCCTGTATGTCCCCAGAGGGGTAGGGCAGAGGAACGAAAATCTTGTAATTTCCCTACCCCCTAGAGGCGTAATTGTGGCGTAATCTCGCGTTTCCCCATATGTCCCCACTATCCCCGGGGGTCGGGGGGTGGGGGAAACAAATGACTAGTGCATAACGCAGTCTCCCGCCCAGGAAAAGCTGAAATCCTGTCGATATTAGAAAGCGCGTTTTGCATGGTTAAAAGTATAGATCATCTTTAAATCTATAATGCTTTTTTCTTGAATCGTATGTTGACAAATGAAAACCTAATTTTTGGTGGTATTCATTAAAAAATTTGATGGGGAAATGAAACCGAAGGATCGTCGCAAGCTGCATTGGTCTGCTCCAGTTTTGTGGTGTATGGTCGTGTTTTGCGAATGCTTCTCTCAGCTTGCTTGGGGCGGATATTACAAGTCGATTCAATGGACTCCACAAAACCCTAAGTAAGTCTAAAATTACTAGCTAGATATTTACGTTTTAGGAGCCTTTAGCTTTAATTTAATAAATGCAATCGTTATTACTGTATGTACTCTGTGAATGCTGTCGACAACGATGTTCCGGAGCGATTGCAGAATACCCGGCCTTCTTTGTACGGCACAAATCGCTTGCTCCTGAAGTCCCGCAGTGACCAAACAAAATTTTGCAATTAAGTTAGGTGAACGACTGCTACCGCAGTGCCGTCGTCGATGAAAAATGAAGTCTGAGTAGACTGCTACCGCAGTGCCGGTAACCGGTCGTTTCGATCGAAGTTCGTTTCGATCGAAACCAAAAGTCAGTTCGATCGAAGGCAAGAGTCAGTTCGATCGAAGAGTAAATGTTCATAAAAACTACAGTTTTGCAAGCGTATAGATAATAAAAGTTCTTTGTGTTGTGTAATGTTTGCGCGAAGTAATATGCGCGACGCGGAAACGCGGTGTTCAATTGATTTCCTTTGTTGCCGGCGTTTCTTTCTCGGCGTTCCTGATCGGCAATGCTCAATTAGCTATTCGCTATAACGTGCGTACACTGAAACACGGGGTTTAAGGTTTTATTACCATGATGAAACGAACAAGTATTGTCACTTTCAATGAGAACCGAGCGAAAAGAGATTAAACGCTGTTGAAAACACTTGCGTTTGGAACAGAATCCGTGGAACATATTATCATAGCTTCTCATCGTTGCAATTCTTTTCCGCATAAGACAGTTCCGCACAAGACAGTTGGAACATAAAGAATGGTCGCGTCTGTTTTCTGTTAAAGCAACTTAAAAGCCGACTCTGGCAAAGCGTGCGGTAGGAAAATTACTATCTTGCAACAAAAATCTTACCCTTCCGCGGGTGTTCCATTTGTGCAATATAATACATGTAGTTCAAATAGAAACTACCAAAAACATGATTCACGACACTATTATCTGAAACAAGTTGGAAGAACAGTTAGTTTAGAGATTGGCAGAAATTTTCAAAAGTTCTTCTTTTAGTTGAGATATACAATGAGTGCAATTTGGTCCGAAATCATACACGTGATTTCAAAAAGCGAACTAGTGCACAACACAGGTGCGATTTGAAAACACAGGTATAATAGCCAAATTTGCCAAGCTAGAGAAGTAATTTTATAGTCTTGAATTATGTTCCGATACATTAATAACATGCTTCCAGTGATATTTAATAATTCATTCACCCTGAATAAGGATTTACACAAGCATAATACAAGAGTAAGAGACAAAATATTCAATAAAATCTACATGTAATGTGAATTAATTGATAGGAATTACATATTCTTTGTAGTTTAGTGCAGTGTCAGGCAGTGTAGTGAAATATAGAGTGTTTAATAAGTTTGTGCAAACACTCCAATAGGTAAAACTTTTTAAAAAATAAACAAAAATCTCAATAATGTGCAAATTATCTAGGTAAAAAGAAATATTAATTTTTATCCAATAAAACAAATTGAAAAGAATAAAAGCTGCCTTGTGTTTCTAAGATTTTAATAAAATCGTCATTTGGTTGAACTTTTTAAAGAGACTTGATAAATAGTACATGTAAGTTCAATACACTAAAGCAATAGTTACAGTCTTCGATCGAACTGACTCTTGTCTTCGATCGAATCGACTTTTGTCGATCGAAACGACCTTCGATCGAAACAACTTTTGATCGAACTGACTTGCATTCGCAGTGCCGCAGTCGATGAGTCTGAGTAAGTTTAAAGACTGCTCCCACAGTGCCGCAGTACCTTAGTCGATGAATAATGAAGTCTGAGTTAATTTAATTATAAGGACTGCTACCCCAGTGCCGCAGTTGATGAGGTTGAGTTAGTTTAAAGACTGCTACCGCAGTGCCGTAGTCGATGAGTAATGAAGTCTGAGTTAGTTGAATGACCAGTGCCGCAGTGCCGTAGTCGTAGAATAATGAAGTCTGAGTGAGTCAAGGGTAAGACGATCTCGTGAAAAGTGTAGTTAACCGAACCACAAAATGAAAGCTAAAATTTTATGAGAGTGCCTAGGCCTAATCGCTGAAATGAGCGCTTAGGCTTAATCAGTAAATGAGTGCTTTCTTCTTCACACAGAATTGCAACATGACTGATTATCATTTCAATGAATGACAACTACGGGGCTGTGGGCGCAGCGTTACAACACAACTGCGGCACTGTGGGAGCAATTTTTTAAGTTAGATATTTTGTGGGCCAGGTATTCTGCAAGCTAGCCGATGTTCGTTGTCACAGTGGTCAAAAATGTTGTGGACCTCGTGTGTCCACTACAAATTTTGACCACTGTGATGACTTGTGACAAATTTTGATCACTGCGTTTTAATATTACCCAAGTATTTTTCCATGACGCTGATCCTTTAGAAAATGACATCTGACATCTTATGGGCCAAGGCTCTCCTGTCCTTTGGTGTGTACCTAGGCATCCCACAAGAGATCACATTGGGTATGACTCCTCTTTTCACATTTTTGTATTAATAATTTGGCTAATGCTGTCATGCACTCACAAGGGATGATAGTGGTAATGATGATGGATTTACATACCACATGTATCACAATTTAGTTTACAATTCTTTCACAAGGGTGAGATCAGACGTCAGCCTGTAAAGGTACCTCTGGCAGCTGCTAACAGTCCATATTTGATCTCACCCACCAAACCCATACATTCATGCAAAAGGAGTACAGACCAGAATACCGTGGTTCTCCCCCCTATTCTCCATGAACAGTGTGGGTTCTTTAATATCTCAAAGTGTTAACAGGAAAGGTTTTGAGAAGTGGCATACAGTTTATGCAATGTAGTCATTATCCAAGAAGTCTTTGGAAAGTCTGACTATTTCCAGATGAAATTACAGTATGTAGGCTGCACTTTCTTTTCAGTTGTTTTTAAGGCCCTGCATGTTGGTCAGACAAGGGATTTGAGCCTGCGATCTTCCACTTGATAGCCTGATGCTCAACCAACCGAGTCACCAGCTGTCTGTGTTAGTAGTTGGAGGAAACTACCCATATGCATAGGCTACCTCATTTCAAGTCTTGCTCTGTGAGCATACATGTACTTACTTACTTTACTTATCCTCTTCTTCCTGGTGGGAAATAAGGCCGCGACTCGGCGACGCCACTTCTGGCGGTCCTTAGCAAGTTTAATTAGTTTTAACTATGAGACCATTTGTCCAGTCACATGGGATGGTGTTGGTGTCCCATATATAGCTGAAGAGGTGTACTAACATGGTTGTAGAGATATCGAGGTCAGCTTGTAACATTTCAGCATGGATGCAGTCAGGTCCGGGCGCTCTGCCATTCTTTGTAGCTTTGATTACTTTTCTGACCTCTGATGGCGTAGGTGGACTTACGTCAATATCAAGGATATCTTGAGGAGAGTCAGGGCTTGCTGGTTGATCTGGCTCTGGTTGGTTGAGAACCTCCTGAAAATGCTGGACCCCCTGGCTGTTTGCTCTCGCTCAGATGTCAAAGGAGAACCATCCTTGTCTCTAACTGGTGGTGGGTGGCTGGTATAGTTGCCACAGAGCTGCTTGCCCTGCATGTTGGTCAGACAAGGGATTTGAGCCTGCGATCTTCCACTTGACAGCCTGATGCTCAACCAACCGAGTCACCAGCTGTCTGTGTTAGTAGTTGGAGGAAACTACCCATATGCATGGGCTATCTCATTTCAAGTCTTGCTCTGTGAGCATACATGTACATGTAGTTAAGGATTTTAAGATATTAGGTTGTAACTCTCTGATATGACCAGATGACATCAATGGTTGGACCATGTTGATCATATTTCTGCTAATAGGAATAAACAAGTGTCTCACTAACTTTAGGGCTGTTATGAGAATTGTAGGATTTGAACCTTAATTAAGGCTAAAGAAACTCAGGTCATCATTACCCTCAGCTCACATAATATTTAGGCTTGTTGGCCTTTCAATAAATTATTATTCAAAAGCTGCGGTAAAGGGGTATTAGTCTTCCTGATTAAAGTTTATAAAAAGCTAGCAAGCAAGCAAATAATACTTTGGCCTGTTTAACATGCTTGGATAATAAGCTGCCATGTATAATACGCACAAGGTTTGAGTTAGTGAGGGTTCAAGTTATCGGGAGTCGACTGTGATGTTTACAATCTAGTTTCTTGAAAAAGCTAGGGTTTGAAAGAAGTGCTGTATGTGATTTTATCGAAAAAAAGTTCACCTTTAAATTTCCCGGGGGCTACTACTTGGTTGTGACAAGATATGTCACAGTATAAACATTGCACTATTGTTCCAATAGAAATCTCATTGTGAAAAAAAAAAGAAGAGAATCAAGCGATGAAATAAGGCTTAAGTACCGGTAATCGCTAGTACATATGCATTAGGATAGGACTGTTGGTCTGCATACATTTGTACGTGTACAAACTTTGGTAGCTTTTTGGTGTAATAATACATTAATGTTTACTTTGTTTCAAAGAATGTTGAACATTTTCTTCCACAAATGATTTATCAATGGTTTCACAATATACTGTCCCACAAAATGCTGATGTGGGAGACAAAGTATTGTTCACATGTATCAGTGCTGGAGCCCAATATTAAACTAAAGTCCTACATGTACTTCCTTAAACTTGTGAAATAGGCCTTTTTACATGTCTTGAGTGAATTCTTGTATGTAAAACAAACTGTCATACAAGCTAATCCCAGGGTGTTGATTGTTTACAGTTTAAATATATCAGTTACTGGGTTATTGTCATTGTCTTTTTCATTGGTTAATGTTGTTTTAACAACAATTATTATAACACTGTTTCATTTGCAATTGGGATCGATACATCAAAGTTATACACATGTAATCATCATCAGTTTTGAATTTTTTGAATTGGACTATTATTTTGCTTTTCTAGAAGACTTTGCACATAGACATTTTATTATGTAAGACCTAGTACAATTTTTGAAGAGTAGAGTATTTTCTTGAAAGAATTTCCTGATCTTTCTCAAGTACAAGATAGATGGTTTTGAGATTAGTTTCAGTTACATAGTGCTTTCGTGGTAAAATGCTGGAATTGCAGCGCACGTACTTGAGAAATAAAGAATACCGGGGCATACTTCCTGCCTTAACAAGAAAGCATGTGTTAACTTTGATGAGTAGCACAATCATGATGTACATTTGGGAAACCAGTATCTTGAGCGAACACTTCGGGTCATATCTCTGCTCGTAAAAAGCGTTAGCCACTCAAATTTTGCAGATATACTTCTTACATATTAGGGAACATTTACTGTGTAGATTAGCGAAATCGGTCGCTTAACTTTAGAACAAACGGATTCGGTTGTTCACTTTGGGGACAAAAAATGGCGCGTCACGCGTAACACGCAAACGAGCAAGACAAACAAAATAAGGTTCGTTAGACGGCTTGTTCTTTCCTCATCACAACGAAATCAACAACATATTTCACATTCACAATGTTGCAACTAGTAAACAAAAAAAATGTGGTTAATTTCTCACCTATGAGAGAAAAGAAGGCGAAAAGCACAACAGTCTTGAGCGTCAC
>NC_090892.1:33664253-33666753 GCF_036669925.1 Montipora capricornis
TTCCAAACAGGGCAGTGGTGCGGGCAACACCAGTAGTGCAATGGGAGGTCGCTCGATAGTTCTGAAAGGAATTGATACATCTGTTGCTTCCATCTAGTAGTGGTATGGAGCACCTTTCCAAATGTTTTCATGAAGCGTTCCACCTCGCCGGTTGCTTCAGGCCATAGAGGAGTCACTTTACGGTGCTTATAAAACCCAGATACTCAGCAAATTGGGCGAATTCATGGCCATTAAAAGGAGGACCATTGTCACACTTGACAACTTGGGGCACACCATAAGCGGCAAATATGCGATCCAATTTAGGGATGACTGCCTTCGCAGAAGTAGAATGCACGATCTCAACCTCAGGGAATCTTAAATAATCATCAATCACTGCCAGAACATAATTCCAGCTACTTCACAAAAATCCACACTAACATGTTGCCATGGACCATCAGGCAAGGGAGTCATCTTCAATGGTTCACGAGAGGATTTGGGTGTGGCAATCTGACGTGGAAAGCACTTCTTGACAGCAGCAGGGTCCATCATTGGAAACCAGACCTTGGAACTTAACAAATTACGCATCTTAACTAATCCTTGGTGGCCCTCATGAGCTAGTTCTATCACCCACTTCTGAAGAGCATAGGGAATAACAATGCGATTTCCGCGAAGGACAACTTTTTCATCTACTGAAGTCAGTCCCGGACGTTGGCAACGATTCTGAGGGTATTTAGATCAACTCCATCCACTGGCTTCAGATTGTCCCACTGGCCATTTGATATAAGACGCATCACTTCTTGTAGAGTGCCAATCAGGGGCGTAGCTTGAATGATCTCATCTCTGCTAACTGCCTAAGGTGAGGCCTGTGTCAGAATGAAGTTAACATATTGTTCTGCAGAATTGACAATGAGATCACAGTGGGAGGTACCTTGAAGATGTCTTGATATGCAATCAGCAGGATTCAAATCACCTCTTGAATACAGCACTTCAAAGTCAAACGATTGCAACTTCAGATGCCAATTATCAATTCTTGCTGAGGCTTGAGAAGTCAGTCTTTTGAATATAGGCAACAGGGGCTTGTGGTCAGTCTTCACTTTGACGTGGTTTCCCGCAGGTACATCTGGAACTGGTGGCATCCCCACGCGACAGCTTTGCACTCAATCTGAGAGTAATACCTTTGCCATCTTGGGTTAGGATAGCACCTAATCCAACTGGAATGGCACCACCATCAGAACAGTTCTCTTACAAGGATCAAAATAGGCCATGACATCATCTGAAGTAAGACTGGGCTTAAGCTGGTCTAAGGCTTGTTGGTGTACCTCTTGCCACTTGAACCCTACGCCCTTGTGTGTGAGATCATGTAAGGGAGCAACAATATCTGCATAGCTGCGGGTGAAACAAGAAACATAGTTCACCATTCCAAGTAGACTGCGAACATCACTCACCGAGGTTGGTGCATCAGCTTGTTTGATTGCTTCTGTCTTGGCAGGATCAGCTGACATTCCTTGACCACTGAACAACATTCCAAAAAATTCAATTCAAGGCATCTGTTTTTGTGAAGAGTAAGGTTCAGCTCTTGGAAGCGACCCCATACAGCGTGCAGAGCCTTGTCCTGTTCCTGTACATTCAATCCATAGATTATAACATCATCACTAATGTTTTTAACGTTTGGAATGTCACTAATGGCAGAGGCAATCACATCCTGAAACTTTTCAGTAGCAGCATTGATGCCAAAACTGAGACGCTTGTATCTAAACAAACCGATATGAGTAGAGAACGTAGTAATGTGCCTTGAATCAGGATGCAGCAGCAACTGATGATAACCTTGATCAGGATCTAGCTTGCTAAACACAGATCGTGCGTCACTTTGTCAAGGGTGGGCATCAGGTGTCGCTCTCTGGAAATGGCTTTGTTGGCTTCCAACATATCTATGCACAGTCGGTCACCACCAGGTTGCTTTGGCTTGGGGATCAAAACAACTGGAGAGACCCAGGGGGTTGGGCCAACAGCAGGCTCTATAATGTCCTCTTTAAGCAGAGACTTCTAGGCTTTTGCATTGGTGAAACGGGATTCTTTGATGTGGTTGATGAACTGGATTCACACTTTCAGCTCAACTGCAACTTTCTTCATTTTTCCAAGACGAGAAAAGAGACTAGGGTTTATCTGAAGAATGTTTCTCTCCACTGCTATAGCATTTGCAATCCGAAGTATTCCTGACTTGGTAGCTGTGGCATTTACCAGAAGAGAAGTCTGACTCTCCATTACAAGAAACTCAGCATTGACTGCACTGAACTTTGATTCCACAAGGGCTGAGAACCTGCTGATCACAGGATGCAGATCGCACGAGAAAAGGAACTCTCGCCGTCGAGGCTGAAGTTTCCAACCTGAAAGTGTATTCACTATCAGTGCTTGACAGGGTCTCATATTGCGCATATAACTTTCTGGTTCCACTTGTTTTGGCTTTCCTTTGAATTTGCAACGTCCACGGTGCTGTTTAGGTACCTTTATGTGAATTGCAGGC
>NC_090892.1:33671753-33679253 GCF_036669925.1 Montipora capricornis
TTGAACAAAGTGTTTTGATGGTTTTAGTCTTTTACGAGAGATGTATGTTAGAAAAGGTAACGATGCAAAGAACTCCGCAATTCGCAGATTTTTCTGTGTTATCGAAAGAACCCAGCGCATGCGTAGTAAGTTAAAAAAATTGCGGTTGAATGCAGAATAGCTTTCTCGGAAATACGCCTATTTCTCGAGAACCACTCGTTAGAATTTTTTGAACTTGGCACGAAAATACTTTAAGAAAAAATTAACACGAGTATTGAGAAAAATTTGGACTTTAACAGAGGAAATTCTAGATATTCCAGTGAACCTTCAACAAGGAATAATTAAAGGTCTCTGTCAAATTACTGTTAAAATAGCGTTAACTTGTGAGCATCCATACAAGCTTGTTGCATGCAAATTATAAAGAAAATTTAACGACCAGATTTTCTGCAAATAAACAAAGCCGATTATAAAGGCCTCTTTATATATGTTCATGTTGCCATGGCAACAGCATATACGCCAGCTTAACTATCAAAATACCGAAGTTCGTGTTGCTAACTTGCTTGCTACCATTTTTGGCGACCAAAGGATCAAGGGTTTTAGAGAAAAAGCGAAATGAAACTTAGGTATCAAAAACTGTGTTCAATCACCTTAAAGGGAAATGACGATCAATTACTGTTCTCATAAGTGACTCCCAGGTACTACACATGTCATCAACATTTTCAAAGGAATGAATCTATTATGCTCCAAGGAGCTGTTTCCAGGTAGGCCTATATATGACACCATATATAGGGTAATGATCGCTTAAAGTGATACCAAGCGTCCCAACATCCTTAAACTGGGCAGGCTTGGTGGTGATTATTAGGCTGATTTAGCAACAGAACGGGAACGTCAGTGGCGACGGCGCGCGCAGAAAAAACACCAATGAGAATTCAGAATAGCGTAGACTCCACTCTTTTCTTCTCTATTCTAAATTCTCATTGGTAGTTTTGCTGCGCGCGACGTCGCCACTGACGTTCCCGTTCTGTTGCTAAATCAGCCTAATATATCAAGTACGGAGCTGAAGTTGTTCTTTACGCGTGTCGGTTCTGTAACCATTTGCGTAAGTTCATTAGCTGCTACGAATTCGACGAGTCTAGCGTTTGGTCTCTGGGTTGAATCCAGAACATTGCAGTTCATGTCGCGTAGAGTAATCATCTCGACATTTTCGCACGTAGCATAACACATGACATCATTTAAATCGTCAAACACCTGAAGGGATTCATCTGGAGCTCTGTAAACACACGAAACCAAATATTTTGTCTTACGTAGTAGTACTTGAATCCAGACAACCTCATAGTCATCCTCGAGATCATTTCGCCTAGAATATTTCAAGCCATCCAAGACAAACAGCGCAACGCCTCCATCACGGCGCCCTTCCAATAAAATACTAACCTCTATAATTGTTTAGGTGATGTTTCCCTAGGGCCATCTGAATGATGTTCACATTCCTGAGCATGTACACTGAATGAACACTGAATGATGTTCATGTTTTTAAATCTGAGTAAATTTTCTTGGATGATCCTTCTTTTTGACCCGGTTTAACTGGATTTAGTATCCTTGTCTTGTTTATAGATCCTGAGTGCAAGTTCATTGACAACCCAGATACTCCAACTCAATCAGTGCATAACGTTACATGCAGCAACCCAGACTTGGCATCAGAAGCCTTTAGATTGTCACCCTCAAACAGTAAGCACACAGGAGTTCACGCAGAAATGCTAGGGTCACTGACTTTTTCAGTTACATGTAACTTTCAAATAGCCATGTCTATATTTTTAACGTATGCACAACCACCTACTGGCAATCTTTTAAATTTTGTTGAAGAGTCAGAGGTTATCGTTTTTTACATGTATGAATTGCAGCATGGTGTTCTTTTCAGTTCTGTAATTGAGAGTCAAATAATCTCAAGAACTCATACCAACTCATTGACTGAGGTTGACTTGCAGATGCTTTATGACCTGGAACTGTTCATTCATTCCCTTGTTTAATCTAGCAACACATGTATATTTTATTGTAATTACTCAAGTATGCTTCTGTAAAGTAGTTTTCAAGTTTATTTTGTTTGATCGAGTTTGCAGCCTTAAAAGTTTTGTTTAGTTTTGAGGTGTTCCTTTCAAGATATTTGCCTTTCGAGTTTTGGGCATCCTGGCACAAGTGTCGCCTACACCTATCCTATGGAGCTTAAGCCTGTATTGTTTTCAGATCAGTATGCAACAAATAGGGGCAGTTGGCAGTAACATTATTGAAATCATCTGAATGTTGGATGTTGACAAAACTCATGAACTTATTTATTTTATGTTCCGGAAGATGTTTGGCACTTTCTCACGATTATCTTTGGCATTGGTTTTTCTTCTTGTCTTGTGGTCATCAGCTTATGCTTCGTATTTGTATGGTAAGCCCTTGTCATAAAGTTCTTTCTTTATGTATTTGTTTTTTTGCTGTTTCAGATGTGTCCAGACTAGAGACGCGTGTAATTAACTGTATACCATTTTTGCTTTTGTGGTACTACGACCAAAAAAAAAAATTTGTTTTTCCTTTGGATTTCAAAACTATGTTAACTAAACACTAACCCACCCAAGTTTTAAGTTCTGATTTTAAAAAGACACCGGTTTATTTTAGCTGGAATTTTCTTATTTATTGGTCCGCCATTACTAACTTTAAAATCTTGAGAGAGCTGGGTCGAGGAGAAAATGACGTCAAACACGCACTAGTTTAAAAATGCAATGCGTGTGTACGCGGCGTAATTAATATGCAGCACGGGAGTTTAGGGCTTTCAGACTTTTCAACCCGTGTTTTGCATATATAATAAATTGCGTTTACACGCTGAAATTTTAAGCTAGTGAGTAAATGACGTCATTTTCTCTAGATCCAACCACTCTGAGGTCCAATCGGCCAGTTTTGAGTAATGACGGACCATGAAATCCAAAACTTACACTCAAAATAAACAGCCTTTGGATAAAACTCAAAGCTCAAAATTTTGCCAGTTAGGTTTCAAAATCTGAAGAAAAAAAGGAAATGATTTTTTGATCATAATACCACTTTAATGAAAAGATAAAGGCTCTTTGTGTGAATTTACACGCAAAGATCTTTTTACAGTTGTAGATTTCGACCTAAACCTTTACAAAAATGTATCTTATTTTGCTTATTTTCCTTTCTTAAAGTCGCAGAACGATCTCGAAACGATCATGTGAAGAAAAAGACAAACTTCATCCAAACAGAGATGAAAATGATGCTAAAGAGATGAATACCCCGATAAAGGATACTTGTCCAGTCTAGCTGATGAATTGTTTGCTACCCACTGCAGCTGAAATAGTGAATTTACGAGGCCCAACGGAAAACAGGGGCACCCAACGATCGAATATCGTAAAATTTGTCAGAATTACCTACAGTAAAATGGTTTCCACGAGGCTTTAAAAGCTCGTTTAGTGAGTTTGTTGCTGCCTTACAAAATATTTATCTGTTTGGATGTTCTAGGGGAACTTCAGGCCTGTAGAAATTTCTAGCTAGGTGGCTTTTTTTCCACTTCAGAAAGTGCTAGCAATTGTGACACGACTGAAAAAAAACCTTACATTGCCTAGTCGTCCTTTTTTTCCCGAAAGCTCAAGGGGGAGGGGAGGGGGGGGGGGGGGTTTAGCGAGAAGGAGAAACCGAGTTAAGTACAATACTTTAATTCTCTCCGGAACACAACTAACTAGTCATTACAAGGACGAAAGTGTTTTCAAAATAGGCAATAGAGACGCCCCCCTCTAAGCATGCAAGTGTCACGGACAGAAATGTAACGCAGCAATGTTCGAGGCACTACAGTGGTGCGCTTCTAAAGTCTGGTTCCGAATATTTGAAAATTCTTGCTCGTTGGGTGCCCCAGGGAAAATGTATTCAAATTAATATAAAGCCTTTGATCTCTTTCACAGTTCAAGAAGGAACTCTCCAACATTTGTATTTATTGGTCGCACACGTACTTTTGTTTTTACTGGTTCACAGTACGTGTATAAAAGCGCACCGGTTTCAGCTTGTTCAGTCTACTTAGACTGTCAGTGTAGTCTCCTTTTATTAGTGAGATTGATCTTGGAAGCACTTTATGAGTGTAGATTGGTCTCTACGAATGCAAAAACTGAAAAGCAAGCTATAGTGTAATTCAATCCTGTATTTTTCTTCAAGAATTCTTTGCTTTTGCTATGATGACGAAGATTCTGCAGTTTATAGTGAATTCTCTCAAAGTACATGAAGACACCCTGTGGACCAGCTCCAGGTGTCCGCACGTGATCAAAAGATAACGGAACTAGGCATGTGTAAGAGCCATTCTTGTGACGGGGTCATTTAGTATCAAGGCAAGTTACATTAAGTCCTTTGGTTGCTCAATTTGAAAAAAAATGTTTTGGTCATAATCTAGTGTCTGCCTTGAGAGGTACTTCCTTAATATTTTGCTAAAAAAGTAAGTATAGGAATTGTTGTGTTTCCTTGTTTGGGAATCAGCACAAAATGAAAGAGATTATTTAAACGCATTAGTTTCAAATGGAGGCAATTGTCCCATTCAGTACTATTTGTAAACATATTTGCGATGGATTTATTTACATTGCTAGAAATAGAATAATATGGAAAAAATGTAACAAACACTCAGTATGTTTCACGATATATTAAAAAAACTGAATTGTTACTATGTATGTTACAATTTGATGATGGGAACTTCAAGCCAGGACGACGACGGTGGCTGTGAGAACGTTGTCAAAAATATTATTTCCCGTTACTCTAACAACGTCTCGATTATTGCAAGTCGTTCGACATAGAAATTGTGTATCAACATTCCAGAAACAAAATTGGTATGAATGGTGTGGATGTTTGGAGAAAATTGAGAATTCATCGTCAGTTGCTCGCATCCACCACATAACCTCAAATTTGATCTTTTCACGTCGTTGCGAGGACGAGAATGGCTAAGAAATGTGCCAAATTGTAAAACGCACGTGCCGTATTGTTTCATGACGCTGTCGTAGCCGTCGTCGTTGTCGTCGTCCTTGCGTAAGCTCTCTACTGTTCGTGTGGAACAATAACTGTTTGTGTTAAAATGTTAAATTTGAACTACAGTTTTGCGTAATGTAAGTATTTTTAAAATAAAAGATAGTCCATTCCTCTTTACCCGTAGATGTTTTGTGATGGGGTATCAAGAAGGAGCCTCTGCGGGGGCTCGAAATGCACTTCATTTCAACTGCCGTCCACAATCATGGACAACAGTTTTTTGTAAAGTTCTCGAAACGCACACCTGGTAGAGTCATCTCAGCTGAGTAACAAATGCGAATTGTGGCGATCAACAACACAGAAATTTCCGGGACCAAAACGATCCTTCAAACTACTACCATTTCTCATTTACCTCCACTATTCATAACGCTCGTAATGAGATGCGAAATGAATAATAAGATATTTTATGATGAATGCGAGTGTGGTTGAATAGATTACTATACCCCCTTTTTTAGCGTATGATAAATAAATTCCTAAGAATCCCATTTCAGGCCCAAACGTTTGGCCTTATTACTGCCGATCTTACTAACAACATAGCTTCAGCTTTCTCTTTGTCGTGAGGGGTGAGGCCCGAAAAATTGCTCCAAAATTTGCAATGTATATATTTGTGTCATCCGCAATCTTTGTTACCCCACAGTGAAACTCCTTTTACACTATCAGTCTGGCGGATTTTGCTGGGCATTGACTCCACAGTTAACACAAACAGTAACGGGGAAAGTGGGCATCCTTTCCTCGCTTCTCTAGATGGCTTTATCCACTCTGAGGCATAGCCATTGCTGAGAACTGTGCTTTAAATGTTTGTACAAAAATCTTCTATCCAACTACTGAGACTCTGTCCAAAGTTAAGTCTCATAAACATACAAATTTGCTTCAAGAAGGCGTCATGCTGCACACATGCTGGTAAGCTAAGCTGTTAATGATTGTTCGGGCTTCCTCAGCAAAATCAGAATAGTATTTGCCTTCAAAACTGTCATAGTGCCGCAAAAGCGCTCATAAACTCTTACATTCTTTGTAAAAACTGCACAAAGCCAAAAATTCCAAAACGATTACCAGATGAATTGACCCTGAGTTTTCAGAGAGAGCTCGTAATACAAGGGACAATCTGATTTTCTCGATCGAGCTCATGCTAATAAGATTACACGACTTGAATTAGGTTATGGGGTATATGACGACACTGTCATGTATTGGACTAAAATGGCGGAGGACAAAACAACCATTGTCATTCCGATTAGGCTTTGGTAATTAGGCATTGTTATGTTCGCTTTGTTTTATGGACATTAATTATTTCAGGATCCGGTATATGAAAGACCTGCCAAAAGGGGAACGACTATCAGAAGATAACAGATTGGAGAGCGAGAGATTTAACACTAGTACTGTTTGGAAGAGTAGTGATAATAATATCTTTGGGAACACCTCAACTTATATAGTCTGCTTCTAATGTCCGACGTTCCAAAATATGTTCATAATTTCTATTGCTAAAAAGAGATTGATTGTTTAGTTACTTATGAAAGAACAAGAAGGAAAAGGAAAAAAAGGGCTGGAGTTTACCAAAATCAGTTATGACAAGGGAAGTTTTAAACGAATGTCCGATTTGGAATGTATGATTAAAGCGTTAAGAATGGCATGGATCAGTGGCTTCTAAAGAGTGGCCACCAAAACTGTATAACCGTACGTGACCACTTTTTCGAGAAATGTGGAAGTCTAGAATTTGTCTTACGTTGTAACTATAACGCCAAATATTCGGAAAACATTTTCTATTATTTTAGTAAACTTAAAGCACTCTATAATCGTGATAGTATGAGGAACAGAATTCCATTTAAAAATAATATCGATATTTTAATTGATATAAAGCTTTTCTTAATAGGGAATGATTCACCAAAGGCATAGTATCGATTGAGGATCTATTACATAAGACGTTCAAAGCAAATCCCATTTAACGGGAGAGGGAAAATGATTCTCACACTTATCTGCACATAGGTTCGAATCCCGTTGCATGGAAAATTTTGAAAGCTGTGAAGTTAAAAGCAACAGGATGTTTCTTCTAAAGTGTTACTCACTGCAATTGATGTAAAATGTAATTTTAACTAACAAATAAATGCAAATCATGGGAAAAGCGAAATTTCGTGACCCAGCTACTGGAGGGGAGACTAGAAACTAAACATTTGAAAGGCCTTTTTCTGCAACACTAGCCGTACGACCAGGTTTAAATTTTGGGAATTGGTAAACAATGTGAAGACGAAACCTTCAACATTTTTTAAAAAGATCTATCAGACAGTTTTTTAGTTATTATCCATATAGACGAAAATCGACGTTTCTGCCGTTTGCGGAAAAACCTGCATGTCTGACAGATTTAACTGTTTATTTCTATACATGATTATTTTTTCTCGCTAAGGAAATGCTGAATTTTTAAGGTGGGGTCGTACGGCTAGTTTTTTAGAAAAAGGCTTTTCAAATGTCTAGTTTCCAGTCCCCCTT
>NC_090892.1:33684253-33709253 GCF_036669925.1 Montipora capricornis
AATGGACACTAGTAATCTTGGTAAAGTCTGCAAATTCTATAAAGGCGTCTTCAATAAGATCTCTAGCTTTTGTATAACTAATTCCCTGGCTCCGTACTCTGTCTTTTGACCGAGGAGGAGCAAAGGCTCTAAACAAAGGTAAATCTTCAGACAGGTCGATTTGAGCAGCAGAGATGTAGTCCTCTTTGGGGGATTTGACAGGACAATTCGATAAGTCTGACCTCGCGATAAAGATCCAAACCCCGTCTCGGAAATAAACAGTCTTGATAACTCTTGGAAAATGGAAACAAATTAAGTCAAAAAACTTAACATCGCAGGTCTTTGAAATAGCATAATTCACTAAAACGAAAAAAAGAACCCCGCGTAACCAATAAGACATGAAGTAGCTGATCTGAGATCCAGTCGAAGATGTAGACAGTGTTGAGAACTGGAGAAGGAAAACTAGCATCAATGAGCAGGCACTGTAAATATACTGCTGCCTGGAAAGGATAGCCAGAAAACAGCAAACACAATTTGAAGAGGCCCTCCCTGTGTCAGGGCTCCATTTAAACTAGCTCTGCTAAATTGGATGCCCCTGGATAAATATTGAATTAAATAAAAATATATAAATAAATAAAAAGGTAAGACTGAACCAAGGGCTTTGGAACCCAGAATGGTGCATTTAGCATGGATGCAGTAGGTTGCAGATGCTGGAGTACTTAACAACTCCGCTCTTAAATGATACAAAATTCCGCTTTTTGGACACGGAGAGTCCCTAACTCTGATCTTGGGCACAGATGGTCCCATACTTCTCAGCACAGATGGGCCCATAAGCAACGGCAGAGATAGACCAAAACTTATCAGAGCATGTACAGGGGCACCCAACGAATCTGTTCCTCACATTATCTTTTCCCCCCAGGAACCATGATGGCTGGCAAAAATAAAGGTGTTTCGATTAGCTGGCTGGGAAATTTTGTTATTGATAGAGGTTTTGCCTGGGAATTACTGACTTTTTCTAGCATTTCAACCCGAGCTGGCTGTAGAAACTCTGAAGACCGAGGACGACTAAAAAAAAAAAAAAAAGGACCCCTTCCCTCTCCCAGAGAGTGTCACAAACATACGACGGCTGGTCAGAGTGATTGCGCATGCGGAAGAAACCTGTTTTGTCCCGGTTTTGTCGCTTTTATTCGGTCGTTTCGGATCGAGGGATTTAAAGGGGCGCGGAATTCCTGGCTGGGAAATAAATTTGATCAGCTGGCTGGGACACCAACCAATTTTATCTAGCTGGCTGGGAAATTTCTTGTGTGTCTTGCTAGGAAAAAGGAACAGATAATGTTTACCCAGCAACACTGAAAAACACCTGAAAATGCCTTAATAACATTTATTTTCATTAACTGGGGTATAATAATAAATTTTACAACAAATTGGTCGTTGGGTGCCCCTGCATGTAGATCTCGTAAGACGCAAGTCAAAAAACACGACTCGCGGATACACACAGTAAGAGAAACATCAAGAGGAATAATTTACATTGGACACTCCCTTAACTGCTCTTACTAAATCCCTTGATAGTTCCTACTGAAAAGAGCATATTTTTCCAATAATTTATTCAGAACAAATTTTGATTAGAGAAAAAGTTCTGACAATTAATGTTTTGGATAAGCAATGTTTGACTGTGCATATATATGTATAAATTAGGCACATTTGCGTTATCAACCCTGACACAAACTGTCACGCAAAGAGATAAAATAATACACGTAGTCCACAATACTAGACATATTTAGTTGGAACACTTAGCGAATGCTCAGAATCATCGTGTTACAAGATCGTAGCTTATACCACATCCCCCATGACTTTTCTCTTGAATATATAAGCCATCGAAATCTTACGTTAAATTGTAATGACAAGGGTGGTTTGGAGCTGTAAGTAGGCTCCAATGGTTTAGGGGCCGACAAATCCCTCCCTCAATGCCGTACCGGGAGGTGAGGTCGGTAGCAGAAAGCAGCGAAGGGCCAACTGCGTCCAAAAGCGATCGCACGGGCCGAAATCCCGGGATGACTCGTTTGGTACGACGCTCCAGCGCCACGTCTGGAGGTCCTGCATATTTTTCTCGTCTCGTCTTCAAACATTCCGTCAGCGCATGCGTGCGTAAATGTTCAGCTTCTCCAATACCTACAATACTAGACATATTTAGTTGGAACACTTAGCGAATGGCCAGAATCATCGTGTTATAAGATCGTAGCTTATACCACATCCCCCTTCCCCCAATTCAATGTTGCGTGAGAATTTTTCGGGCGACTACTAGTAGTTGTGGAAATGAACATTGGAGGAAGGGGGAAACGGGGATGGGTGTTCCAACAAATGTGACGAGTATTGTATTTGTTTCAAGGAAATTGGCAAATCTGTAGAGGTGTAGATAAGAAGTCAAGTCTCTTTAGAAACGAAGTAAACTTGTTACTAAGATAAACGGAATGTCTCTTCGCATGCTTTGTATTTAAAAAGGTGGGCAGTTGGTCTGAACATGATGATAATCAAGGAATATGTGTTGGAGAGTTTTTAGAAGGCCAAATAATTATAAATACTATGTGGCGTGTAAAGGAACATCTTCAATATGCTGTGTACCGCATTTCCATGTAAAGTAGTTGACACTGTGTACTTTGATTAACTTAGCGTACACATGACATCTGGGGCTTTAATTATTATCGAGACGAGAATCGAGCGAAATAAGGGCGATCTTCCTTGCACTGGTACTGATGTTGGCATTTGAAGGCGTGACAACGGTTAGCGAAGGGAATAAAGTTAGAGAGGTGGGGTCGCTGACGTCTTGTGAGGTTCGGTTAATAATATATCGAGTGGTACCGATGTGGAGCTGGTACCAACTCAAGAAGAATTTCTGGATGATTAAATTAAAATGGACTTATTGTATGCAAATTGCAATTGAGAAGGATTGTCAACGATCAATGAAATCAAAAAAATCCCGTAACATTTCCTGCTATTGTCGCACGGTTCACCATGGTGTTTAAAGAAATGAACTGTTTATCTTTCAGCTCACAGTGGGTTCACCATGGTGTACCGTTGAGATTCATGATTCGAAATCATGTCATCACAGACCAGTGATTGCAAAAGTCTAATTACATTGTCATATTTTCAAGCGTATATATATATTTCTTCCTTATAACAAGCATTAGAGGGGCAGACTTTGGAAACCATTCATTGATTTATTTCACCATTGTGCGTACATAAATTAACCTAATTACATGTAATGAGGGTAAACAGTGGTATGGTCAAAAGTCGGGTATGACAAACAATGGACGCGTTTTGAATTTTAACAGGGAAATTACAGACTTGTCGTTTTTCATTAATTAATAACAGGTGTCGTTTTCATTAGCTTTATATTTTCAGGGTTTCAGCCTGAGTTTTTCAAAAGCAGAGCACCAACCATTGCCGATGAACTGTTCTTTTGCTAAAACTGATTTAGTCAGTCCTATCGCAGAAAGAAACGTCTTCAGGGGCCGTAATATATTTGCATAGCTATTCTGACGCCTTGGTATATAAAATATGTCAATCAACGCTGACCGTTGCATTTGATAATCATGTCAGTCCGTCTGGGAATAGAGCCTTTTAAAGTGTTCAGATGACAAAATGTAATTATCACACGAGTTTAGAACTGTTGGAATATTGCACGGGGGCGTATATTGCATCGCACGGCTTCATACCAACGCACACCAATACTCAGACAATACTATAGACATATTTAGTTGGAACTCTTAGCGAATTGTCAGAATCATCGTGTTACAAGATCGTAGCTTATACCACGTCCCCCTTCCCCCATTCAGGAAGGGGGAAACGGCGATGGGTGTTCCAACAAATGTGACGAGTATTGTAGCCTACCAAAAATATTAAGATGCTGGTTAACTCTTGACAAGGAGTTGAGATTTCGCTTGATTCTACAAGGGCATAAACGTAACGTAAGAACCGTGCGTGTCTGGTCTTCTCGAGACAGAGGTGAGAGATGATTTCATGCAGACTGGAACGCCTAAATTGCTCTGTTGTAAACATGGCGGTTCACAGCACCAGTGAAGTCGTCTCTCTGGCCTTTCTGTGGACGAATTCCAGGACCTACCGATACAATTTGAGCAAGTTTTTAAGGCTAAAAACTTCAATCGATGCTCTATTTTGCCGGTAGGATTGGGTGGCTCCACACTCATAAGAAAATCTATGAAATGAGAATCGGGGGTCTTCCCTTGTCATGGAACGGCCGAATTACCCAGAATTCCTTTTGGGCATGAAGGAGGCAAGCGGAGACCGGTCCTCATCAAATGAGGAAAAAGTAGCGAGGAGATTTCTAGGCGGATACTAAGGTGTAGCCAAGGTGCGTGCTGTTAACGTAGACTTTTTATCATAGGAAATTCGGCCTGGCCTTTAGTAATTTCTTGTCAAAGAAACGGTATAATGTAAATAAGAGAGTAATGAGATTTATATTTGCGATTACCTGTCCTCTTACGTACCACTTAAGTCAAACTCTACATCTCTATGCAATCGCATTCAAAATTTCCTCATATTATCGTATAAAAGTAGTTAAAGAAAGAAAAGGCTTGTCCTGCATATATAAAAAATACGTTTTCTCTCCCGTTCTCTTCTGATGCATGATCTTCGTGGAAATTACATTCTGTCCCTCATTAAACCTAGAAAAACCAGTTATGGTCTTAGTTCTTTTTCTTACGTATTAACTAAGTACGTTGCGAAATGCGCTACCTGATTTTTCCCGTACCACTGAGTTTACTGGTTTTAAACTAATCCAGGGCCGAATTTTGTACAGCGGCTTTCCGTTTTGATTAATATATCTTTAAATATTATTTAATATTTAGTTATGTATCTGTATATATTATGTATGTTAGCTGTAATGTCTCGAAGATATTATTCTGAAATTCGAGATGAAATAAAGTTTTATGCATGCATGTTACCTTCGGCAGGGCGCATGCGTTCACTTTGTAATCTGCGACTCCAGTGCTTACCATATGACAGATAAAATGACTTTTCTCTTGAGTATATAAGCCATCGAAATCTAACGTTAAATTGTAATAGGGCGGTTTGGAGCTGTGAGTAGGCGTGGGATTTGTCTCATATGGTTTAGGGGCCGACATATCCCACCATCAATGCCGTACTGGGAGGCGAGGTCGGTAGCAGAAAGCAGCGAAGGGCCAACTGCGTCCAAAAGCGATCGCACGGGCCAAAATCCCGGGATGACTCGTTTGGTACGACGCTTCAGCGCCACGTCTGGAGGTCCTGCATATTTTTCTCGTCTCGTCTTCAAACATTCCGTCAGCGCATGCGTGCGTAAATGTTCAGCCTCTCCGATACCTACAATACTAGACATATTTAGTTGGAACACTTAGCGAATGGTCAGAATCATCGTGTTACAAGATCGTAGCTTATACCACATCCCCCTTCCCCCAATTCAATGTTGCGTGAGAATTTTTTTGGCGACTATTAGTAGTTGTGGAAATCAACATTGGAGGAAAGGGGAAACGGGAATGGGTGTTCCAACAAGTGCGACGAGTATTGCAGGTTGTGATTCAATTTCGTTTAATTTTTTATCTATTTGCTTTACACTCTGTATCCAAACATTTTATCCCCGATTTTGAAAAAAAAACTTGGTAGGACTAAATTCCAGTTTCAATAGGTACTGTGCAACACCAATATGTTTTCACTAGATCAGTGCGATTATTATGTAACTAGATCGATGCGAAGTAATGAACCAGAAACTAGAATTACTGCAGGCGATTTATTAGTCATTATTGAGCGATTCACATCCACGACTTACATGTACAATACTACGTACTTCCACTATAACACACAGTGAGCCTCGTTTATAGCCATGCACACGATTTTTTTTTGCAATGTCAGCAGTTGCTCTCGCACGGATTCTTCATAAAGACTCTTGCGAGAGCAAATCAAAATTTGATATTTTTCTGCACCAACATCATGCAACTGTTCAATTGTGAGTTTACCATGAAGTTTCAGGCACGAAATTCCCTACTTTCGTATGTCATCCATCTGATCTTCTGTAAGGACTTTTAAGGGAGTCATGATAAGGACTAATTTACAGTTAATATCGGACTAGGATCGAAGAAAATCACAAACATATCAAAGGAACAATATAGCAAACAGACTTGCCATTGAATTCTGATGCTGTTTTAACAAAAAAGCTTGCAATTCTTCCGTCTTGGGCACAAAGTTAAAGTGGCATTTCTTAAACGCGAAATCCATTGCCTCCACTTGGCATCATAATTTCCTTGCACATTATCCGCCATGTTTCCAGTATAAAGGCACTGTCTCCGAATAAACTATGCCCAAATAAGGAATCTTTTTCCAAAAACGGTATTTTCTCCAGTTTTGGGGGAAAAAATGGCGTCATTCCGAGCATACGCTTGCAATTAATACATGACTCTCTCTTTTTTCGTCTGGGTTCCAGGCCCATTTTCAGGGCGAGGTAAGAGGGAGTCCCGGAACAGGACTAGGGATGAGTTAGACTGGGTTGAGTTCGGCGCATGTGAAATACGACGTTTGACCTTCGCCTTTTACTCTATTATCCATGGGCTATCGCATTTATAGCATGATTCATTACTCCATCCATCTTTTATTAATTGACTAAAGCAGGACACCGTGTTGAGTTTGGCTGAGGATTAAGAGAAATCACACACCTGTCCCGATTCTTCCTCTTGTGTCTCTCCAGACAGCATTTGCTTCGCAACCATTCTATACCAACTATAACCCCGACTTTAATTTAATTGTTTTTTAATTTAATACTTACTTATTACCTACTTACATCTCAAACGATTTTGAATGAATTTCGGATTTAAATTTAAAAATAATGTCGATGAGACAAAATACGAAAAACGACGTCAGCGAAAATGTATACATTAGAGGCCATTCTAAATCTTCTCCAGAGTACATGGAAAAAAATCTCCCACAGCATGGTTTAGAACTAACAAACCCAACCCATGTATGAATTTTTTTCCGAGAATCGAAACGGAACCCACTAATGGAACGCGGGTGACCTCGCTACTTGATAACCATGTCCCCAGGGGGCGGGGACTGAGGCTGACCTCGTTTTGGCATGCGCAATAAGCAGGTTAAGTGACAACGACGGTAACATCAACGAAATTGTCATCTGAAATTCTGAGAACTTCATTTTTCTGTATCCTTGATGTCACTATTCTTCCATCTTGTTCTAGTTGTACCAGTTACATGGGCGACGTATAACTGATTCGCTGATTTACTGCCAAATTCTCACGTTGACCGATCCAATCCAAACTTAAAGAGAGGACCCCTTACTTTGAATTCCTTCTTGCAAGACAATATGAAACTGTCGCTCGTTTGTTAAAATCAACAACAAATTCTTTTCTCAAATAATTATTGTCGGCGGACTCGCCCGAGAGGGGCGTGTCCACCTATCTAGATAAATTTAAAAGCATATGACCAATAATCACATAGCCTGATTTAAACCAATGACTAGAAAAATATTGTTGAACGTTATTCACATGTGGGTGCTTGCTGCAAATGCAGACCCTGTAGAGACGTATCACGCATGCGCTCATCGCATTTTGTTAGTCAGCCATCGACAGGGTGCCTTGTTGGTGCCTGGAGTAAAATTCAATAATCACCATTAATTTACAGCTCATTGACAAAGAAAAAACTGACGTACGCAATTTTGTAGCTCAACCAGAAAAGTTGGAGAACAAGGAGTTTAAGTTTTAGGAGAAAAATCTCTTTCACTAATCGTTGTAGAGATATACCTTTATACGGTTTAAATAAATTTTGGATTTAAAACTGATTACATGTACAAAAAAAAATTGTCCACGAAGCAATTTACGAACAACTACGTCAGCGAAGATTGAGGCCATTCAGACTATTCTTTATTTTCTCTGGAGTACATGGAAAGAGAATCTCCCACAGCAGGGTGGAGAACTACAAACCTAACTCATATGTGGAATTTATTTCGTGAATCTAGATAGAAGCCATTTAAGAAATGCAGATGATCTCGCTACTAGATTAAATTAACCCTGCCCCCAGCGGAGGGGAATTAAAGCTGTCCCCGAATTAAGCAGTTTAAATGATGACAAGGCGGTAACGCAAATGAAAACGTCACCTGAAAACCCCAGAACTTATTTTTCTCTATCGTTGGTTGCACTATTCTCGGCATCTCGTTCACTGTGACGTTGTACCACCGACATGGACGTGGTATAGCGGATTCGCTGAATTTACTGCCGGATGCTCACGTTCGCTTACTTCGAATCCCTTCTTCCGAGACAATATGGAACTGTCGCTCGTTTGTTAAAATCAACAACACTTTTTTTTTCACAAGAAATTATTGTCGGCAGACTCGCCCGAGAGGGGCGTGTCCACCTATCTAGATAAATTTAAAAGCATATGACCAATAATCACATTGCCTGATTTAAACCAATGACTAGAAAAATATTGTCGAACGTTATTCACATGTGGGTGAATGCTGCAAAATGTAGACCCTATAGAGGCGTATCACGCATGCGCTCATCGCACTACTCGTGAATTTTCTTAGTCAGCCATCGACAGGTGCCTTGTTGGTGTCTGAACTAAAAGTCAATAATTTCCTTTATTATATGACTAGCTCCGTGAGCGGGCAAGATGAACCAAATCGCGCGCTATTGGCTACCCGAGCGGGCAAGATGGAGCTATCTTGCCCGCTCGGGATTTCTCGCTTGGTCCCACTAGATCAAAGATCTTTTTTTGGTGTTTTAAGTCATATAATACATCCTTTATTGACCAAGCTTGTTCGGTCAAGATATTGGCCTCGTTCTTTTTTTGTGTGTTTATCGACTTCGTCTCGATCCATAAACACACAAAAAATATTCAGCCATCTTGACCTCAGGCTTGGTCAATAACCCATATTTAATTTACAGCTCGTGCGCCAGCCCAACCTCGTCTCCAAGGAAGGGAAGAAGAGAGACCCTAGAGAAGGGGTTGACGCCAGCCTTATTGAGAAAGAAAAACAAAATTTTGTAGCTGAACTAGAAAATTTAGGAGAAAAATCTCTTTTATTATCGTTGGGGAATACATATCTTTTATTTGTTGGATGTATCCCGGTACCCTGCGAGCAGCTGGTTTCTCTGAGTGAGCTCCCGTCCAGCGCCAAGGACGATCAATTAAGTTTGAACCGGTAGAACGAATTGGTAAACTTGTTTTATCGCTTGCGCATGAGTTCAGTTACGTAACTGCTGCCTTTGGGCGAGCTTGCTGTGTAGTGATCAAGGGGACAAATTCCATATTTTTCCCGCGAAATAAGACGAAGTGATATTAAATGCATCACGTGGGACGTGACTTACTTCGCCCATGCTCGATAGAAAATCTAACGGTCGCTCACAGTGGTTTCTCTCTCGAGAAGCGTAGGAGAAACCAACTGCTCGCAGGCTAGTATCCGTATGCTAGAAAACCAACCACTGGATAGCTTCTTCATGAAGACCTTGCTGAGTCAGATTTGCGTAGAGGCATTTTTGATGCAACCCATGGAAAGGGTATTCCAAGTAACTAAAAACTATCAACAAAACGAAACTGCCGACTGAAAAGAAACATTTATCATATGTTCTTGTTTGTTTCTTACTGTTATCCTCCTCCGTTGTGCAGAAGGTCACCAAAACAAGAAAGGCTGCCCCAGCGGAGAAACACCGACAGAGATTAAAACTACCGCAAGTTTTCCTAACTTCAAAGGAGTATCAGAGCCTCTTCGCCGCTGCTTACAACCGAATAAGGCAGGTTATTTTTAGTGCGACTCAAGGACATCATCACTCCGGCGAGACAAGACGGCGTGGTCTACAGGATTCCCTGTGAACGCGGTTAAGTCTCCATTGGCGGGACGGATAGATCTAGGAGAGAATAAAGGAACACGAGGGGAATGTACGACTCGGCCCGTACCCGTTTCGCCATTTGCGAGCACATTAATAAGACCGGGCACAACCCTTTTTGGAGCGAGGTAAGAGGTAAAGTTTATAGAACGAGACTCAGGAACGATCACACGACAGGATATCGGTACGTCAATGAAGTCGAACCGCCGAGGAAACAATTTCAAATCGAACCTTTCTGGAAATTACCCAAAGGAACAATATGGATCAAGTCCACCTATTACAGCCGACCACCGTGATACATTAAGGAGTTTAAGAAACGACGATGGCTAGGGCAAAGATAAAACCAAAAGTCAGTAATATTATTTGTTAAAAGAGTAAAAAATGATCTTACAGCACGTGCGACACGCATTTTTGTATATTTCTTTCACGTAATCGTCAAAACAACAACGTAAAATGACCAATTTTTGGGTTTTCAAAACAACGTGGACGAACAACAGTGAATCTTTCCTTCTCTTTCTTTGCTTTAAATCCATAATTACCAATTTGGTTATAGCGTACTTCGCCCATTTTGTACAGTGCATTTTGTACAACATAAACAAGATGGAAACATCGTGAAACGCTTAGGATAGCTCAAAGTAATAGTTTGAAGAGACTTTTTCGTCGCCGAAACCGTCGTGTCTTCTTAAACTCGCTGTTTAGTAGCGCTTAGCCAGTCAACCTTATCACCTGAAGACGATCAGCAGTAAGCGATCCGCGAAAGGTCGCCGTCAGTTCATATACAACCTAAGTAGCTTCATCATTAGACAAACGATTGTACGTCTTATTATTTATTTATCTATTTACCACGACGATGACCAAAAATCACCTACCTATTTTACGATAGTTTTTAATTCTAGGAATAATCTTACCATAGGTTTGCATCAGAAATGCCTCTCAGAAAGTTCATGAAGAAGCTATCCAATGGTCGTTTTCTAGTATACGGGATGCATCCAAAAATTAAAATTATATCTCTGCAACGATGTTAAAAGAGATTTTTCTCCTAAAAGTTAAACTCTTTTTTCTACAAATTTTCTAGTTCAGTTACAAAATTTTCAAATAAGGCTGAAAAAGGCTTGCGCACGAGCTGTAAATTAAAAGAGATTATTGAATTTACTCCAAACCGTGACCAACAAGGCACCTGTCATGGCTGACTAAGAAAATTCATGAGTAGTAAGCTGAGTGCATGCGTGATACGCCTCTATAGAGTCTGCATTTAAACAAGCACCCACATGTAAATGACGTTTAGCATTGTTTTTAAGGCATCGGTTTAAATCAATCGATGTGAATATTGGTCATATGCTTTTAAATTTCTCTAGATAGGTGGACACGCCCCTCTCGTGCGAGTCCGCCGACAATATGTAATCTTTCGTGAAAATAACTTGTCATTATTTTTAACAAACGAGCTACCGTTGTGTATTCTCTCAGAAGAAAGGATTTGAAAGGCGAAGTTTTCACTAAAATCACATAAGAAAAAGTTAAACAAGAATGAGTAAGAGAAAGTGAATTAAACATGCACATTTTCAAATTCATCGAGCGCTATCGCTCTGAAATGTAATCGTTTCCCGGATCAAGTGAATGATGAAGAGGCTTCCGTACCATCGTGGTATTTTGCAGTTATTTTAGCGTTTCTTTTTGTCATCTTATGTCGGTCATTCTTTGTAGTGTGCTTTGTTTTGCTGAACCTTTGTTTTTTGTTCTCATAGTTGTTGTTTATTGTGGTCTTTATACTTATTCCTCGTGGCGTTTTTCTACTGTATTTGTTTTAGTTACTGTTTTGCTTGTACCCTCACTCCAAGGGAGAGCTGATCAAGGCTGTTGATCAAGATAAAGATCTGCGACTGTGACATCAAACGTTAAACGCCACTTGAGAATATAGTGTTAAACAAGTAATGGTTCTGCAGCTGCGTTTTAAATGTTTGCATATTTCTTCGCCTTCCCACAAATTTACGGTAGTGGAATGATCAAGTTCTACAAAGACACGACCAATCAATTAGAAAATTTGAGGCTTTTTACTTTTTTTTTTTTTTTTTTACCCTTTTTTATTTTTTTTATTGTACTACTTACGATACATGTTACATGATTTACACTTGTACTTACTTCTTACACAATACTTGCACTACATTAACTTGCACTACATACGATACATATTACAATACCATAACACTAGTCAAATGGAATTATAGTTGATCTGTTTACAACGTAATTGTTTACATTTTAATTGTTCGAGTCTCTAATAAGAATTTTGTTTGTTACTTTCACTATGTAGGGTATTGGCTTTCTAGGATTTAATAGGTTGTTAAATAAATAGATAGCAAGAAAATCAAAATACAGAAGCTGAGAAGTAGAAGGACACAATGTAATTTTATAAGGACAGAAAAAATTTCCATTTGTTCCTAAATTCTTTCTCCTTATTACAACTGGCTGCAATATATTTTTCTATATTAATTTTTTCGCGCACAAGTGAGGCAAAATCATCAGGAGCCGAACTTAATTCGAGTTTCCACCAACACAAATTAAGAAAAGTACGCCTGTTGATTCAGACTTCCGTTCCTACGCCATTTCTAAGACTGACACCAATTTATTTTGTCAGCGCTTTTTGAGAGAAAGGCAAAACATAGCTTATTTTAAAAGTTTGGCACATGAAAAATTCGACGTCTGAATCATAGCTGATTTTCCCTCTTTCTCTTAATATCTTTCCTTCTTATTCAGTTAGACTAAGTGAATATCCGATCACGGAAGAAGTTTAAAAAAACTTGCGACTTTCAAGACGTTTTCTTTGAGATTGTCATAGTAAACACGTTTTGAACTCCCTCTTCCCTTTAGATAATTACTCAACAATATTTGTAAAAAGCTTTAAAATACAGAGCAATGTATGGCGCTCTTTGCAAAATTGAAGCTTAATTATCTTTGAAAAAAGCATGGTTACCCCCAATATTTTTTTTGGATACCAAGAGCACTTGCTAAGTTCTGCTTTCTCCGCATAGTTTTGAACCGCGTAAAAATATCCCTGTATTAATAAGCACTGCCGATTGGAAATCCGAGTATCTGGAGATGCGCAAAACGTATGCGCAATAACAATAGTAGACACCGTCCTTCCACGTAAAACAAAGCATGCCAGGGATACAATCTTTCGGATACGGCAATAGTCGTTTGCAAAAGTCAGGCTTTTAAATGGCCATATTTAGAGTAATGAACGATTATGGCGCTTGTAGGAATTTGCAGGAATCCACGCGCTTGTAGGAGTTTTCACGAATCCACGTGAGGCTCCAGGAATCCTACAATAACAAGACAATTAAATAATATAGCTTTATTTTTGTTGAATGATCATTTACAGGTTGCTCTTTCCAGTGTGTGAGCCAAAGCTACTATTAATTAAGCCTGGTTCTAACTATTGACAACAGCGCAAGGACAAGTATCAGACGCTTCACAAATATTCAGACCAACGAACTGACCGCCTCTCAACTAAGTGGCTTCATAGCTTAGTTGATCTAAGAGCACTGCACCGGCATTACAAAGGTCGTGGGTTCGAATCCCGGGCCGTTAAAGTCACCTGAATTCTTCAGGTGTCCATAAAAAGACAATTGCTTAAATTGTCTAGTTAGTTCGATCATTTCTCCAATTCATCTCTAAACATTTGTCAACCAAAGACAAACTTTCCTCGGTTTCCGCCATTTTTCGGAAAACTGCCTTGGTAACCACGTGTTTATCCTTGCAGGAAAAATATGACATGATGGCAGGAATCCGTGGGAACTTGTAGGAATCTACTACAATATACGGTGAACGGAAATATTCAATAATTTTGTTACGCTTTTCGCGCTACGTCCGATAATCCTCTTTATGATAGTGGTAAACTGGTCCGAGATAAAAAGGAGAATTTTGATTGGTTCTATGAACGGTTCGAATTTTGCAATACGGACCGCTAAGATGGACCGGTCACGAAGCAGCGTATATAGGTTGCCAAACTGTTCCCATTTTCTCGGACTTAATATATAGGTATAGCCAAGTCTAAAAGGGGAGCTCCCGGGTTATTTATTCTTGCAATTAGTTAACCTGGCTTGAGCCTGAGACCGAATCGATTCCCAGTACCCTAGTCAGCGGTCAACTTTAAAAAAGCTGACCTCGATGAGCTCTAAACTTCAGCACGCAATATGGTGACGTGATACTGGTCAGTGGATACCTTGTTTTGACAGGTGTCCGTGATTGACCGTAACATGGATGTCCGATGTCAAAGATGTACGCTATAATCTGGCTGGAGTATGGCCGCTGTCACAGCGTTTTGTGTTCCCTAAGGCGTCCACGTAGATCTCTCTTTACGGCTACCACAGGAGACTTAGATTCTGCAATCTCAGTCAATTTGTAAGTGGTATAATTGACTGAGGGCTGAATGTGGGACTGAAAAGTTCACATGCCCTCGCTTAAAATTCTTGGTCAGAGATGAAAGGACAGAAAGGACTTCCCTGAGAATATAAATGGTACCAATGAACTTTGGAAGACGCAATCTAGCTCAGCGTACCAGCCGCTACTTCATCATTGTCTTTAAGTTGTCTTAGCGTCTGCAGCACCGCCACGAATTCATCATGGATGGACCGTGTTGCTGCATCAAAGGACAACCACCTCGTCTGACATGCCTTCTTTATCTTCTTGGCAACAACTTTCTTGTTCTTCTCAGAGAGGACTAGGGATTGAGACTCATCTGCACTTCAAGGTAAATGGCAGTACGCTTTGGTGAACTATCAATTAGCTTCCAAAGCTACCCGTAGCCAGAGCTCCACATTCTTGATGTATTCAATCCGTGTGCTTGTATCGCTGCAAGCCAGTGCAAGCTTGTGGCACAAGCAGTGCAGAGAAATCAGATGAGGATTGAAATCCTTCAGACGACTTGCCACCCCACTATGTTGACCTGTCATCACTGCTGCTCCATCAGAAACCAGAGAGCTACAGTCTTTGACGGCCTTGTGTATGGTTGGAACGAAATTATCAATCGCAGAACTTTGTTCGCGTCTCTGTTGAAATCGTAAACAAAATAACGAGATTTTTCTCCGAAATTGTTGGCATGTCTCTGTCGAACAACGTAAATTATATGTTCTATTCTGCGATTAAAGAAAAAAGCAGTTTATCTTGTCCCGAACTAGAAAGAACATCTGAAAGTTAGAAATTTCGAGGCAAATGAAAGGTATAGACCATATTAGAGACAGAGACACATACCGTGCATTTTACCTTCGACACACCCATCCGAAAAATTGTTTTTTCGCCCTGAGCGTAAAATGAGGTAAAATGCACGGTATGTGTTTCTCTCTCTAATATAGAAAGAACATCTTTCTATGAGAAGTTAAATTATTTAGCGGTGCGTGTTTACGGAAAAGGAGAATCTTCCTGCCTTTGAAATCTTTAGAATGAAATGGACACAACAGTTTCTGCAAGGCATTAACTATGTGTAAGGTAAAACAGTTCCTTCTCCAATCCTCTGCAAGCTCTTTTGAAAGTGTGCAAGGGAACGGTGATAGCTTGCCATTGTATTTAAATGATACCTTGGTTGCTCACTTTTTCGATAGATTTCGTCTTCTTCGACTGACTTGAGAAGTAATCTTCTCAAACTTATTAATAATTCATAAGCCAAAACCAAAAGAAATCACTACCGTGAAGGAAGTTTGGATATGTGGTCTTAATAAGCATAAAATTTCGCCACATTTGATCCCAAATATCTCTTAAAATACTGATTCCTTTGAGAAGCAATAACAAACACTCGAAAGAGTGTTTCATCAGATGTATCCAGCCACCTCGAAATCGGTTAAAAAACTTGGCCTTCGACCTCGTTTTTCAACTAGCTTCTCGGTGTTTGGATATCCGATGAAACACTCCTTCTCGTGTTTGATATATTACATCAAGAGATCGCTTTTTTTCGCCGGCTATCCATTTTCGAAGTATCAACGCACGTATAAATTGCAATGGCTTCGTGACGGTCACGCATTTATATTTCGCAAGTTTTAGCTGTCAACCCCCCTGAAATTTTTTGCACGATACTTTCTATACAGGTTGCTACTTGTTTCCTTCTTCCGTAAAATCAGAAAACCAGAAGAGAATGATCACTAAAATATGCCTCAGAGTTTAAAAAAATTCTCAAGCCGTTCACTCATTTTCTCTCACCGTATCGAGGCTCAAGTGAACGGTTGAGCCTCGAGCCTCGAAGGATTTTGAATATTTGAATATTTTTCGCTGTTTCTCAGCAATGGATGATCGCTGGAACTTGGAACTTGGTCAAAGAGAAGTAAATTTATCCGTTTGGCCATCGCCGGAGTTTGAGCGTGACTGATGCCTGAGAAGCGTGATTTTATCGGCGAGATGTGGGGTAAGCTAGAAATTACTTTCCAGTCTTACTTTTCTAGATACGAATGACAACCCGGGAATTTAAGAAGTCGTTTAAATCGCATTGAATCAGGCAAATAACCACACAAAAAGCGAGAAAGTTACCACGACAATAAGGTACGGCTTTTTTGTTGAGAACTTTTGCGTGTAAATATCTTTTTCAGTTTGTTATCGAGATTCCCATACAAATCCTTATGACAGCCCTGGAAAGGGGAACACACAGCACTAGTGCCCAGTGTTCGGGGGAACAGCTCTAAACTTGAGACCGCAATCTTGTCACATAAGCATACATGGAGGGGTGGACGTACGCACGGTCACTGCAGAGCCTGGGCTGCTTGACTTCAACTAGTTTCCTATCCCGCGCGCCTGATAACTTCAGAGATATAATAAATATCTTACCAACCTCGTTTTCTCGGTCCCAGATCCTTTTTGTTTTCATTTGATTTATGGCCCCCGTGTATACTTCGGCTCGGTAGATGTAAATTTTAAAACTCTCTTACATGAGGTAATTGCCAACCGCTGCTTGTTTTCTTTCGCCTTGTAGCACGTGCAAATGTCCGATGCAATATGGCGGTGAAAATGTAATAATGGCTCACCGCTTTGAAATGGGCAAAGACAAAAAGAGCAGGAAACGTTTAACTGGTCTGACTGAAGACATTCTTGAGTCAAAGACCGCGAAACAATCCGGGAGGGTAAAGCAACGACGAGAGAGGCAAGGAGAAAAGGACGACACGGTAAGATGACATGGCCAGTTTGGCGAGTCACTTGTCGATCGATCTGTGTGCAGGTGTGCACACAGCCGGTCAAGGTTTTCAAATCAGTATTTGAACGACATCTTTTAAGCACCCATTTCAAATACATACGATATGGTTTGAAGAACGAAGAGGCAGAACTCCAGGAATTCAGGGCCACTACTATTTCCATAGATATCATTGAATGACAATTTTGCCTATTCGTTCTTCAAACGCTTTACAGCACATGTACATGTACGACTAATTTGCGAATCAAGTATATTACAATGGGCTCTACTGTTACTCAGTGATGATAAACAGTATGTAAAGGCAAGCAAAGTCCTCCTTGTCTCTCCACTTTCAAAAGCGTTTACGAAAACCTACGTTTTCTAATTCGTGGGCCTTCGTTTAATTTTTGAAAACCTCCGTTTTTGATCGTTTCAGTGGGGACGGTTATATATATAAGGTTTTCGGAAACAGAGGTTTACAAAAATATGCTATAATTTGTGGATGGGGGATGAAAATTACAGTTGTCAATGGAAAAAGTGCTACGGTACACCCGTAAGCTGGAAACCAATAATTATTATAGTAGCGAGTAAACACTTAAGGCATACTGGTGTACGCGCTTTTTCTGTATTTAAAATCTATTATGTACACTTTCCAAAAAATCTTGGATGTCACTTCTGGAATGAAGTTTATATAAGAAGTAGATTTCAATTTACGTTTTCTTAAGGATACGTAAACACCGTTTTTCAAAGGCTATATGAACTAGAGTCCGCTATTGGACATTCATTGCACTCATTCAATGAATAAAAAAGTTAAGTAATAAAATCCAGTCGCATTGGTGACTTCAGTGGTCGCAACGTCGAGCACTGAGAAATCTCGAAATTCTGGGGAACAATCATGGTGATATACTGGTATGTGTTTTCTTTGGATGGGGACATTAATTTTATTCTAGGAACAAAAAATATTTAAGTTTAGGGTTTAAGTCTAAGGTCTAAGTCTTATTATTCGATAAGCACCTTTATTGGTTAAACACTTGAAGTAATTAATTTGAGTTCCTTTGATGCCAGAGCACTTATTAACTTTATAGAGTTGGCAGTGTGACCCAGTGGTTAGGGAGCTTGCCTTGAGAAACGGAGATCCCAGGTTCAAGACCCGCTCTGACCACTTGTTGAATTTGATCCTGGTAGTCCCTGGTTCAACTTCCCAGCTGCACTTGTAAATAGCCAACTGGTTTGCCTCCGGCCAGTTGGCATTCTTAACAGTTGTTGTTATTCTGTTCTGTTGTTTCGTTGTGTTTCATTGGCCCTCAAAAGCGCCTATGGGGAGCGGTCAATTAAGTTTGTATTGTATTGTTAATTCTTCACTTTGAAAATTACTGCAGTGCGCTCGACAACCTCGTTGCCAGGGTCTCTCTTCTCAGCCTTCTTTGTCGTTGAGGAGAAAGACCCTGGCTTAGGCTGGTCACGTGTCTCCCAAAATCTGGGAGGTAAACCAAATATGTGTTGGGGGAGGGGAGGCAACGTGGGCCTTGTCATCTTTGCAATTGAGGGAATCAGCACGCATTTGAGTTGTGGTGAGACAAGCATCGACAAAACCTTTCACAGCAAGGTATTTTATTTACAGCACCGCCTGAAAGTATTGACCCCTTTACCGCGTCATTGCCGCATCATCCTGTCGCAACTTTAATTACCTCGGTATTCCCGTGGTAGGCCAATTTTCTGCCAAGGGAAATTTACGGCTAGGCTCCAAAGTTGCCGTGGGAAGGCCAACCAAGGTAAACCCTCGGTAATTAAAATTCCGCGGTAGAGTTGTAAATGGTTTCCGTTGACTTTGTGTTTCCATAAGCCAGATTATAATGTTGAAATCCCACGGAAGAACAGGAAATGAACAAGTTTCGGTTGAAAATTGCGAATACAGATCGAGGATCATAGCCGATCGTCATGGACCTTGGTTGCCTTTTATACTTTCCTTTTACATGCGAATAGAATATCCGTAGCCAGAATCTTCCGACCACATTTGAAACCTTCTTTGCGACATATTTTGATTGCAGTGATTATTTCGAAGACTTCTTGTGGACTGTTCATTCGAAGGTTCGACGAGTCGATTTCGTGGACGCTTTTCCCGCTTGCGTGGACTTCGCTGTCATCGCATTTTAAAGTTTTGTTCATTTCAGTTTATGGGAGAATATGTCTACTTTTTTTTGCAGCTCAGCGCTCGGAACATACATTTATTATCTCGATATCGTGCAGCCGGAGAGGGTTTTGACAATATATATACAAAACTGTAAGCTTACATGTCCAGGGTCTGGGTGACCCGCCCTTGCAATGCCGGTGTTGAAAGGTACATGAATACAACTACTCAAGCTAGATAGTATCGCTAATCACTGTCCAAAACGTTACTATTGCAGATTCACTTTAAATTGACTGAAATATCGGGTTGTTGGTCACGGAGAATTTACAAAACACATTCAACATATCCTCGAAAACCTTGCGTGACCAACCGTTTGTTGTTCAAAGTAAGACTTATGTAAATAAATTATTATTCTCAAGTTGTTTAACAGTAACAAATTGCAAAAAGAAAAACATTCCAAGGAAACCAAACCCCTAAACTAGTAGAAAATTATTTCATCTCGAATGCAAAGATTGTTTTCGTGCTCTGGTTAACATTTGATCATTGGTGCACATGTCAAGTTGAGAATTATGTCGTTCTTTAGGCGAAATTTCAAAATTTTCCAAGTTTGTTTCGCTTGCTGGTTTTGGGTCTTTATAATTCGTATGCAAACGATGAGCGTTCAGATAATTTATAGACTTCATTTCTCCATTAATCACAGTCTATTCCTATATTTGTTTTCCATGCGCAGTCAACATGCTGCAATTGCTATGATTACACATAATAATTTATTGCTGATGAAAGAGATGAAAAAAGAAACCATTCTTAAATTATTCGTTGGTACGTTAAGTCTCAAAATAGTACCGACAAAGGCTCCGATGCCTCGCAAGAATACCGTACTTGCCTCTCACCAAAATGGCGATGATAAAACGAAGACAATCGCACAAGTTTGAATTTCAAGTCTCCAAATAAAATAAGGTCAGCCTTGGACGAAAACAGATGCAAGCGAACCTTTTTCGAAACCAAACAAATTTCTCACGCACACATACAGTATTACAGCTTGGATAACAACGAGTGTTTCGTTGGTTGGATAACACAGCTGTCGCTTACACTGTAGTTAATAATAACAGTATCTTTGTATCTTTACAGTACAGAAGTCTTCGGTTTTACATTATGTAAAGATAATAAAATTTGAGTCCTTACGGAAATCGCGCACTTTCTCATTTTGATTACGATTTCTTGCTTTAAGAATCGATTCTTCGCACCATGAGATCTAAAACTTGACAGTCTTCCGCTTATTTCACAGGTGCAGCAGATCACTGTTCTTCCTGCGGCAAGCCTTGTCTTTTCTCTCACGGCAAATTTCCCGTGGCAAATTGCACCTCGGTTTTACCGAGGAAAAAAATTTGCATACCTCGGTGGCGCGCAACCACTACCCGCGGCAAAGACGAGGTATTGCCTCATCACGAGGGGTCAATACTTTCAGGCGGTACTGTACTACACATGGAATTCGACATGAAAGGCAAAAGGTTGACATCAAATCGATTGGACTCTATAGAAAATACGCTAGAGTCGTTCGAATTTTCACCCCTGTCGGGCATGAGTGAGTGAGTGAGTGATAATGAGGAATGCTAATACATGTAGCTTGTGACACTTTTGAAGAAAAGAAGGTTTTGCCTTGCAAGAAAACAAGCGAAACATTTTATCTATGGGAAACAATCATGTTCAGAGGTCGATCAGCCGGTGTCATGTTTTATAATTACCTATGTCACATATCGACCTCAAATCAAACTGTATGAACATATGCAGGTATTATATTTTGTTCTTTGATTTTCATTTTTCTGTTGAACGTTTAAACAAAGTGATTCCTAAGTCGCAAGCTTTTGTAGCGAGTAGACAGTTTTTCAACAACTTCGTGCAAATTGTCATTGAGATACACGTACCGTATTTACCCGTGTATAAGTCGATCCCATGTATAAGTCGACCCCCCATTTTTGATGGCAAAAAACGCAATTTCTTAATTTCTTTGTTAACTGTTCATGGGACACTAATCTTGTATTCTTCGATTTCTGGAAATGTGGATACACAAAAAAATCAGGGCCTCGAGCGCTTAATAGTGTTGTTGTTGAGCAGCTGTTGTATATGCGGGCATTTTGTCCTTGAGTTTCGAAAAAGTTCTCAGAAAATCGAACTTGTAAACCTCAAACTCACCAGTTTCGTTGTTCAAGGATAAAGGGCTTTAGAGGATAAGCACAATGCAAGATCAAAGAAGCAGGAGTCAATCTTTGAAAATAACTTGCGAACGATGCGAAAATGTGCAAGGTTTAATTGGTCCTTGACTTATACACGCAATTTCTCAAATGACAAACAACAAAACTCATAAACCAAACAATACGAAGTTTCCAAAGCATTTAAATCTGCCAGGTTTGTATAAAATATAAAAAAACATTCATTACCAACCAGTATTTTCACGCAACACGAGTGACGACGCTTGCACGCAAACACAAGGTATTGCGCCAGGTTACTAAGCCATTGAACGATCGTGTTTTATTCGAAGAAACAGAAATGACTTTTAGAGCTTTCTGCCTTTGGAAAACGAAAATTTCCAGTGTCTATTTCATATTTGTGCTTGTGAGTATCTTCAACATTTAGAGTTGGTCAAATCCTTTTTCATTTCAACTAGAATTGCTTACATTCGTTTTGAAGTCTTTTGTCATTCATTTTGAAGTCTTTTATGTCGGCTTTTGTCCACTGCCGTCGTTATGCCCAAGACAACGTTAACATTATTACCGGTATGTTAATTTTGAATAAATTACTTAGCTGGAACTTGGCTCAAAATCTTTGACCCGTGTATAAGTCGAGGGCGATTTTTGGAGCTTCTTTTGAGGCCATAAAAGGTCGACTTATACACGGGTAAATACGGTATTTACCGTTTAATTTATAGGTACTTACTAAAACGTGGAACCAGCCAAAACCACCCAAAACCAACGTGACAATCACGCAACATCACACAGAGAGCCATGCACGCAAATACCACACAAACTGGTCGTATTAAGGTATATTGTGGATGATTTTGGGTCATTTTGGATGGTTTTGTTGGTGCTTGTAGGTGGTTTTGGGTGGTTTTGGCTGGTTCCATGTAACACAAACCATGAAGTATAATTATTTTTAACCCTGGAAAAATAAAAGAGACATTTTATCAAGCAAAATTAATCTAGTGTTTTTTGTATTCATTTGTTTTATGATAGTATGTTCTTTAGAAGCAATATTAGCTACGATGTACTAACAAAATCAATTTTTTTTGTGAACGTCAATCCTCGCTTAACATGAAAGGTCTTTCGGTCACAAAAGCTTGACCACTTTTTTGGGAATTCATCTCCTGTGGGAATATATCATCAGCTCTTTTGACTTTTTTGAAACTTACCTTGTAAGGTAAAGATTATTTATTTTAAAAAATGCCCTTTCAAATGAATACCCTTTCGTCCAGTTACAAGTGGAATCAAAATAAAAGAAAAACCTATCCTCATGGGAAAATGTTTGTAGAGGAGTGCCACGTGACAAGCCTGAACCAGGGTCTTTCTCCTCAACGACAAAGGAGGCAGAGAAAAGAAACCCTGGGAATCAGGTTGTATGCTTTAAGTGGCTGCCAGTCATATGGACACAGCAGCTATTTATAGATGTGTGCTACTATGTAGCTGAAAGCAAACTATAGCTGTAGTTGGTTGCTCAAAACATTTTTGTTAGCTGTTTGAACATTATTTTTCTAACAATGGCTGCTTTATTTTTACATTTAGCTATTTTTCATTTATATGCAGGGTTGGAAATACTGCAGAATCAGAGCCACCTTAAAGAAATTAATCAGAGATTTAAGGTGGCTCTGAATCCGCTGTTTGTTTTTGAGATATGTGCAACTAAAGACAAAAGAAAGGGTGTTATTACAGGGCTTTCCTGTTGTCGCGGTGACTTACATGTATTATGTCACAATTATAATGAGTGCATCTTGATCAGGAATAATTGGTGTTTTTTATGGTACTATAACATTCCCAACACGTGATATAGCGTTGTAGTGCCAAACTTTCTAATAAGAATGTTACTTGAAATCTTTGAAACTGGCTTGAGCAACCTTGAGATTGGCTAATTCAAGGAAATTTACAAGGGTTCCCAGTGTACATGTAGTTTAAACTATTTATCTGCTGTATCTGTGTTGAGTAACATTTTCTCTACAGCACATTTTCAAGGTATTTTAGCATAGATTCTTCGGATATCTCAGGCTCTGACTCGTTATCTGACACTATCCCTCATCATCTGCTTCATTGTCACCCTTATTATTGAACTGAACTTCAGCCTCTTCTTTCTCCTCTTCTCCTGGTTCACCAAATACTTGCTATGCTGGCTTTTTGTTGTTGTTGTTGTTGTTGTTATTGTTGTTGTGGTAGTGCACTTACTATTATATCACCAGGCTAGTGTGTGTGCGCCAATTTCCATTGCTGAATTATGCTCTATTAATATTTAGATTTGCATATTAATTCCTTGTCCTTATGAGCTTGTTTGTTCACATGGTGTAGGTTATGTTTTTGTTTCCTTATACCTGGTTTTTAATTGAAACTTAAATAGGTAATAATTATACAGGTCAAGTAGGATAAACAAAATGGTTGACTTGGTCTTCATCCTCAACCGTTTATACTTAATTAGGTAGAAGTTTTGTATCGTGTATAATTATGTACTGTGTATATAACATTTTAATTATAATTATTATAATAATTATGAGGAAATAAAGTTGATGTCATTAATTTTTGAGTATGTACAGTCAAACCTTGATCATCCGGGACTGGGATGAATAGTCGGGATAATCAAGAGTCTGGATCCATAATCGAAAACATGAATGTTAATGAGCCAAAAACAAAACTGAGTAACTTAGAGAAGAATAACATTTAATTAAAACACAATCACACATCGTTGTTGGAAAAACTATTAATTAATGGTTACCCAATAATTATCTGCTCTAAGTCTTTACGTTTTTACATTGGTCTATAATGCTGAAGTAAATCAGTTTTCTACACCTGTAACACCGTACTCAATTGACAAATTGTTTTTCTTTTTCTGCTTTTTCTAATCCCATAATAATTGACTGTTTATCTTTTATGGAAAGAATTGATCACTTACGTTTTGGACATGATGAATTCGTTTTGACGTGAATCTACTTTGTGTACTTCAAACCACATTTGTTGAGCTATAATGTAGCGTGGAATTTCATTTTGCACTTAGCAACTGACCAAATCTGAGCCAATGAAATGCACTGCATTAGTTATGGCACGTGTAAGCATGAAACATGTACAGATTTGTGTTTTGAAGCAAAAGAAATTCAATTCGAACCAAACTTTCACCTCATAATTTTGAAGGAAAATTGTTCTGCAGCAGATCATAAGATATGACTAATTAATATGCATGAAAAACTGGGACCAGGGAAGCAAGGCCAGATAATCGAAATATCAGGATAATTGAGGTCTGGATAATTGAAGTTTGACTGCACCTGTACCAGGGAGAAGATAAGCAATGTCACAAGTTCAGTACAATGTATTTTTAAATTACTCTCCCTGATGAGTTCTCAGCAGCTGTAGCACATGCATTTTAATAACATGTCTTTGATCCTACAATAGTATGTTGAAGAAAAATTGTCAAGAAGGATCCTTGAACAAGCAAGAAAACAGCAAGATGAACTGGAGGCTGAATTTGGAGCAGGATCTGGATCAGGGAAGCCCTTAAGGACGGCTCAGACGATACTTGGTTCTCGTGATCAGGATGGGCTAGATGGTGATGAGTCAGACTCTGAGGACAATGAGGAAGATGTGAAATCACCAGCCAGTGAACAGTTCTATGAAAACATTGTAAGTGAAC
>NC_090892.1:33724253-33734253 GCF_036669925.1 Montipora capricornis
TATGACATATGCATCTTGCAATATCTAGAGGACCTCCTATTCAAACCCTTGATGAAACCCCTTTGAACAATGTACAACTGTAAGACACTCTTTACTTTTCAGAAGTACATGAATATTAACAAAAATTAATTATTTTAAGACACAGCTTACTGCTGAAATTTTGTCAAAAGTTATAAATAATTTTTCAACAAAAGAAGCCACTTACAATAATTTCATATGGCTGTCAGTATACAATTTGTTGTTGCTATTCTATAAATTTTCTTTCTTGAGTAAGAACAACAGTTGTACACTGTAGTTAAGTAAATTATTCTTCCTTTTTTCCCCAGATTCTTCAATTTGGTGTTACTTCCAAGAATAAGAGATGATATTGCAGAGTACAAGCGTCTTAATTATCATCTCTATATGGTATGGCGACTTAAAATATATAACATATCTGTGAAAGTGTTTTGGCATGAGTTGAGAGTAATCTACTGTACTACTGCAGTGCCTTTTTGTAGTGTACACACTTCACATTCTAACCAATGGTTTCATTTTGTGCGTCCATCAATCACTTTAGCTTTGGGTTTTTTTTTATTTCTATCCACTTTGCTGTTTTGGGTTTTTAAGGGTCCACTGCTTCTTTTGGTGAAATGATGCTGTTGATGGCTTCGAAAAAAATAATTCAATTTAGGTCACTTTTCCCCAAAAAAGTCAAATAATTTTTTAGTCTAAATTGATCTGATCAGTGCTTTGTCATCTTTATAGTCTTTGCAAAAAGCTCTCTTCAAACCTGCTGCCTTCTTCAAGGGAATTTTATTGCCTTTGTGTGAGGTGGGTGACCCTTAAGTGTGCTATTGTTATTTTACTTAGTCCTTTAGAAACTAAGGGAAGGATTTATGGGTCACCATCTTTCTCTTTCATATGTTAATAATATCTCACCCTGCGAGCAGAGCCTGTCTAAAACTCGCCAGAGGGCGAAAAACAAAGGCTCTGCAGAAAACTGGCCAAGTCTTTTAAGTCGCCGCGGCCCAAATTTCTGGGCTTGTCAATCCGGTCAAACCGGTTTAGGCAACGCGCGCATCATATTTCTGACAAAAATCGAGCCTTCAATACGAAAATCAACATGGCTTCTTGGAGTGTGATCGAGACTTGGCCAGGGTTTGAAACTGTCTCCAAGCAATGGCTTGCGCATACTCAAGTCCTTTCTCTCTCGTCGAGTTAAGAAAGGCTCTGCTAGCAGGTTGGTACAGGGCTCGAAATTGCGACCAATACAGTCGCATTTGTGACTAAATTTTTCCCTTTGCGACTAAAATATCTGGAGAAGTCGCAAATTTGCGACTTGTTGTCACCTTCGCTCTTTCGAAACCAAAGGGTTAGCAGTTGCCACTTTGCTGCTACTTTGCTAAAATAAATAAATAAATGACAAAATTGTTTTGCTTCTCACTGTGAATTTTCTCTGAAGAAAGCGTAATTGTAGAGTAATTTAGCTGCGATGTTACATGCACAGCTCCATTCCTTCGATCATTCGCCATTTTCAGTGGTTTCTTTACACACAAATATTGCGGGCTCATATATTTTTTTCTAAACCGCTGACAACATAATGCAGGGCGGCGATTTTGCGACTAAAATTTGAGAAACTGCGACTAAATTTTCGTATCTTATCGCAAAATGCGACTGGAATTTTTCGTTAATTTCGAGTCCTGTGGTAATATTTGTGCTATTTTAAATTTACTCAATCTTTTCTTCTCATTTATTGATGACTGGAAGCAGGTTAAAATAAAGTCCTAAAGGGATACCTATATCGCAACATCTGTTAAGTTGTCCCAACTGGCTGGAGGCAAACCAGTTGGGTATTAACAAGTGCAATTGAGAAATTGAACCAGGGACTACATTTGTACCTGGATCAAATTCAAGAAATGGCCAAAACGGGTCTTGAACCGTGGATCTTGCCTCCGACAAGTACTAGAGCTTGAGTTACTTATGAAAACACTATTGGTAGGTTAAAAAGACCCAATTCCACTCGACATTTTTTAAAAAGCATGTTATTGAAGAATGCGAAGAAACGAACCTTACTCGTATGCGAATAAATCAGGGTACATATAGGTCATCAAGGTAAGTTTCGAGATATTGTTTAACATTTCTAAGCAATTTTATTACCGGTTTTCGCGATTTTAGATCACAATCTTATCATTTCCGGTCACCTGTTATAATTCATGAGCTGATGCTTGTGTGGCTTAAGTGCGTCTTCTCACCCTTTTGAGCCTCCTTAAACAGTATTTTAAATTGTTCAATATAGTGCCTTTCTTAAAATAGGAAAGGAAATATTAAATTTTCGACCTCTGATATTGCGTATCCAGCTTTCTGATTGGTTCACTCATTCTCGGTTATCAGGTCATATACCATGTGACCTAATATGGAAAGTGATTGTTTCAAGTGTTGCTAAGCTGGAAACTGATTGCCTTTAATTTCCAAGAGTCCAAGCGTTCTGAATTTATTGAAAATTTAATTCCATTCACGCTTGTTGGATATGAGCGTGGTTATAGCCAACTCAGCGCTACGAGCCTCGTTTGCTATTTGCCATCTCATATCCGGCGTGCGCTCATGGAATAATTGTTAATTCTCTTTTTGCTTTATTTACAGTCCGGAACATGTACCCTTCGCGAGGCCATTATCATTGGTAGTGTAATCTCAAGGACAAGTATTCCAGTTCTTCATTCAAGTGCTGCAATGTTGAAAATTGCTGAGATGGACTATTCAGGTAATAAGAGTTACATATCAATTTATACAGTTCTTTTCGTATCCATCCAATGACTTTATATGATGAATGAAATGGTGATTATGGGACCCTGTGATTACCGTATCTTACTCCAAAGGTTTTTTTACGGTACCAACAGACTGGCCAGCACACACAAACCTGTGGTCCTGGAGCTGTTTACCTTTCACTAGCCATTTAGACTGCGACCAGTCGCTCTTGCTCTAGAATCGTTAAATCGAACACGTACGTTGAACTTTTGATGACTGAAACTGCAGGTCGCAAATACCGCGGGGTGTTGGTTAGAGTGAAAAAAGAGACTGCAATGGTTTCATATTGCGTTTTGGAACCCCGACCAGAGTGTTCTTATTGGTTGATCTCGGGAGAAGCGATGACGTCAACTTTGATAAATGTCAATTCGCGGTAAGTTGGAGACCGTTTACAGTGAGACAAAACAAGAACAGGAGCCGCATTCGCTCTTCTTGAAAGCAAGATGTTTTGGCCATTCTGCCCACAGGTTTCATTAAAAGCTTCGTTAGTCAAAGTTTCAGTGTTGTGAAAAGAGATATCGACGCTATTGCGCCAACCGTGTTTATTATGTCGTACCACATAACAAGGATGTTGCGATTATCGCTAAATCGCAGAAATAGTATACACCGATTTACAGGTACTATTCTCCGATTTTATACCTCTAAGATCTTTACCTATTTTACGAGTAAAGCCTCCGATTCTACCAATTTTTCGCTCTAACAAACGCCCGCGGTATTTGCGACGCGCAGTTTCAGCCATTTTGAAGTGTTCGCTGGTTTCAACGATTTAGAGCAAGAGAGACTTCTCGCAGTCTACTAGTCATTGTGAAGTTCTTGTAGCTTGATGTCCTCTGTTCCCAGGTTTTGTGGAATGATTACTAATTTTACATGTGTTTTTTTGTAACTGTAGGTGCAAACAGTATTTTCTTGCGCCAATTTTTGGACAAGAAGTATGCTTTACCTTACAGAGTTATTGACGCTGTTGTGTACCATTTTTTACGGTGAGTGTACTTTCTTGTGTTTGTCTGCGCACGAAATGCCCATAAATGACAGATAATTGGATGAAGGTGATTGAAATATTTAGAATTGAGCAGATCAAGGAGTGATCCATGGTTGCCCTCAGGGGATGTTTTTAGTTGACCAGTGGTAATTATAAATACGTAAATAGATCTTTGGCCTTAGATTGATGTAGCAGATGTGAAGTTTTAGGTCTCCATTGTTATTTTGTAGTCTAGTTCAAGTGATAATGTCGAGGTCGAAAGGTTACGTTTCATTTATAAAGTACGATTCTTTGTTTTTCATTTGTTACGGACGCATTTAAATCCTCTCCGTTTTGAGGGGCTGTTTTCTTAGCTGTTCGCTGTGTTACGGATGTTCTTTTGCGATTTTTGTAGATTTAAGCCGTCCATTCTTCTATAATTTCTGCTCCACTTTTCTTGTTGATCTTATCAGGGTAAACTCTTTTTTATCAGCCCCGACTTTGCCTCTGAAGTTGTTGACTCTTGGTGTTGCTGAAGTTCTCATTGTAAGGCATAGAGTCAGTTATAAGTCTTCGCTACATGCACAGGGATCCTCGTAAACAACGCCATCTTATTAATTCGGGTCAACATGGTTTCTCTGCCTCACATGGTAGTATAAATGTTGTCTCCGAATGGAAAATAGCGTGTACATCTTGTTGTAGGAATGAATGTGTTTTTAAGAGAGAGGCAAGAGGGGTGAGGGTAGTGAGTAGGAGTCAGTGTTATATCGGACCTCTATTCGAACTAACTGTGCTATTATAGGTGCTCCTGAATGCATCTTGATTTCAACGATTTTTTTCTCTTGTTTGAGATGAGGGAAGGATAAGTTACAAGACTTTTTTACCGAGTGCTGTAAATCATCATAACAATTGTTGATTGATGTGCTTTTGCTATTATACTGGGGTAGCGATGGCCTACCAGTGTTTTTTATTGAGACTGAAGTGTCAATGATCACCAGTGCTATTCTGTCTCTATGATGAAAGAACCAACGGATTTAAGGTTGCTGGTTATTTAGAATAAGAAGGAATCGACTCTTACCATCGGTGCGGATTGTTTTGCGGTGTCAATGGTAAGACGCCCTTACACAATTGGACCATCATCTGTTGTACTCGTTATGTGCACATCACTACATGTATGTACTCTGTATAACGATAGGCCACTTCCGTATTCACTTAAAAGCTGGCATTTTATTCAGTCTTTTGACAGTTTCGAGCAGTTGTAGATTTCTGTATTCCCGTTATCCACGTAACAAAAAGTTGGATGCAGTCGTACTTTACTTTCTCATTTTAGGTTTTTATTCGATCAGCGCGATCTTCCAGTACTTTGGCGTCAAAGTTTGTTGACATTTGTGCAAAGGTAACGGTCATAAAATATAACAAAAAATAGTTTCTCATTCAAGTGTAGTGGAGTCGTGTTAGTGCTGTCAATGCTTTTCAATATTAAATGTGCTGTTGGAAATTAATTTCCTTTTGACTCTGCGAATTTGGATGCTGTTCTTAAGCAAGGCTACATTCATTTTGATCTTGTGGTTTGATTTCAGATACAAGGAAGATATATCCAGTGAACAGAAGGATGCTCTTATAGAGCTGTGTAGAGTACAGGTCCACGCACAGGTAATTAACAGGAGCAGAAGCAGAGGCCATCCGTTTTGATCCACAGAACGTCGGCTTCTGAAAGCGATTTCTTAAACCGAATTTGTGGCGCAGTGGTTATGGCGCTTGCCTTGAGATCCGGGGATCCCTGGGTTCAAGACACGTCCTGGCCACTGGCTGAATTTGTTCGTGGTAGTCCCTGGTTCAGCTGCACGTGTAAATAGCCAACTGGCGCGCCTCCGGCCAGTTGGGATTCTTAACAGTAGTTGTTGAATGTTCTGTTCTGTCGTGATTGTGTTTCATTGGCCCTGAAATGCCCCTAGGGAGAGTGGTCCATTAAGTATGTATCGTATCGTATGTAAATTGGGTCTTCAAGATCAGAAAAAAGAACCCAACACGACTGATTAGTTTGATGCCTTGAAAGCCCTTCCTTTTAAAGATACGAAGGTGGCACCCGAAACACACTGTGTTGCAGGTTGTTTGGAAACAGTGCTCAGGTTCTAATTGTTGTCTAAACCAACTGTAATATATTTTTCAATCGTAGATTACTGCCGAGGTTCGTCGAGAGCTTATTCATTCCAAGTCAAGAAGAGAAGAAGGAGAATCAATGGATCTATAAACAATACTGGGGATCTCCCGAAATAAATCGCGGAACCTTGAATTTTATGAGGAGGAGCAATTTGACTCAGTGCCCTCTCGCTTTTACTTACTTCCTGTCAGTGACACATGTTCCTAAAAGCAACAGATCACCCTGTACATCCCATAAACTGTTTCGTTCTCCAATTTGACAGTAAAAGTAAAAAAGGACTGATAAAAGTAATAAAACAAAAATTATAATGTATGGATTGTCTTTGATGTTACTCACCTTTGTAAATTTCTGGTCTCTGAATTTCTCGGATAAACGAGAAGAAAACTCGAGCGAGGCTACCTTTTTACTTAAGAGCTCGAGTCTTCAGGAATTTAAATCGGTCACGTGTTGCACGTTTTCTTTGGCAAGTTAAGCCCGCCGCACACTTAAGGAAAGAGCTGAGCAAACTGCCTCGCGAGGCGGTTTGCTCAGCCGTTTCCTCACGTGTGCGGGGAAATTGTGTGCGGGGAAACAAATTCCTCAATGTGTGCGGCCATCGTGAGAATCGAGCTGAGCTTGGTTTAATCAAGCATCCAATAAAAATGCATGGCATACTCACGTGACTCCAGCGGTTCAAGATTGTGTCGGAAGAAGAAATTCCGACGTCACTGAAGTCATGTTAGTATGCCCTGTATTTTTATTGGATGCTTCATTGACCAAACTCAACTCGATTCTCACGATGGCCGCACACAATGAGGAATTTGCCTCGAAAGGCGAAAAATATCAAACATGTTTGATTTATTCCTCACGGCCTCGCGAGGCCAATTTCTCACCAAAAGTTTCCCGCTCACGGTGACAAAACGGCTGAGCAAACCGCCTCGCGAGGCAGTTTGCTCAGCTCTTTCCTCACCGTGTGCGGCGGGCTTAAGTCAAATGAAGATAAAGGAAAATATATATTTTTTTCCTTCCCACCCCCCCTCCCTTCCTTGATACGGGCTCAACCTGTAGCCTCTGAAAGGGGGGAGGGGGGATGCGGCTAATGGACTGTTAAGGAGACGAATTAAACGTTGCTCTCCCTGGAAAAACTCTAAGTAAACAACTTCAAGTCGTTTGGTACAGTTTTCTTATAGAACCTTGAAATATACGAAAAGTTACAACGTTGGTATAGTAAATATTTGTTTGCTGGTGAATGAGTGCTTCACAACTCAAAAGTATTTTTGTTTTATCATGGGCTGTGACCAATTCAAACGTGTTAACACATCTTTTGGCACCAAACGTTGCGGCGTCCAACTAGAAAGCTCTGCTCCTTTAGACACCGCACACCTCAACCTCGTTCCCAGGACCTTTTCCCTGGCTTGGGAAAAGGTCCTGGGAACGAGGTTGCGCACACCTATTAATAGGGAACTTAAGCAACGACAACGGCGACGGAAACGAGAACGTCACAAATTTGCATATTTAGTAGGCAAAAACAATAGCTTTACACGCCCTGCACGTGCGTTTTTCATTTTTGCCCATTTCTTTGCCGTCGTCAGCAAAACTACAACGTGAAATAGCCAAATTTGAGGTTTTATGGACAACGTCATTACGGAGCTTAAGATCTACGACGACGACGTCGTTGAAAACGCCAGAAAACAATGATATCATTGGTTAAAAGAGCATAAATAATCGTGCTGCACGTGCGGCACAGATTTGAGCTCATATTTTTGCGGTTCTCTGCGTGACGACGACGGAAAATCACTAAATTTTAGGTTTTGACGACAACGTTAGCATGCAACAGAGAATCTTTCATTCTCTATTTTCAGTCTGAAACCGCTCGTACCAATTTATTTTTAGGATACTTCGCCCACATTGTACGACGTGAACGAGATGGAATAATCGCGGAAGACTTTTACAAGAGCAAAGTTCTATTTTAAGGTGACGTTTTCGTCGACGTCGCCGTCGTAGATCTTAAGCTCCCTATTACTTGAGGATAAATTTTCATTTTCTGCCCTTAATTGAGCGTCGTTCCTGCGAGCGTCATTTTTGAGGAACTACCACACCCCCGTCATATTAAAAAAGTTGAAATAGTAGGAGCAGTCGTGGCTCAAATGGCTAGTGCGCGGCTTTCAGAGTGAGAGGTCCCCAGTTCGATCCTTGGTGACTACAACGTCTGTTTCGACTTTCCTCTGATCCGTGTAGCTGTAGCTTTAAATCCCCTTAAAACGGAGCACTGACAGAGGGAGGGGGGTAAAGAGCGCACCGTCGGCTTCCATTGATACCAGCCTCGTAGCTGAAGGAACTACCGACGTTAAATAAAGTGTCTTTACCTTTAACCTTTAGTAACGAAGCGATTACAATAACGCGAATTTATATTTTGAGATGACGTTCTCGTTGCCGTCGCCGTCGTCGTTGCTTAAGTTCCCTAATAACAATAATATAATAATATATATAAATTTATATAGCCCTTAAACTATAGAATATTCTAAAGCGCTTTACAATGAAAAGACATAAATAAATAATAAATACTATTTACAAAATATATAAATATAATGCTTACGAACTAAAGTAATCTGATTCATAAAAACATCAAAAAATATGTACATATAGATACAAAATTATAAATATATAAAATAAATCTAAATGCATAAGAGAAAAGAAAAAATATATATGTAAACTGATCAAAAAAGTTCAAGACAATTGTGCAATTAGGAGTGAATAGTAAGCCTTTTTAAAAAGATAGGTCTTAAGATTTTTTTTTAAAGTCTCCAAATTTGCCGATAGTCTAATGTCAAGTGTAAATCGTTCCATATTCTTGGTCCGGCTATAGCAAAAGCACGGTCACCTGATTTTGATTTAGATCTTGGTATGAACAGTAGTTCTTTATCATCAGATCTAAGTTTATATCTCCGTGTTGGCTGAATCTGAAGTAAATTAGTCAGGTACACAGGAGACAAGCCATTTACTGCTTTAAACACTAATAGAGCAATTTTGAATTCAATTCTCTGCTTCACTGGAAGCCAGTGTAGTTTTATAAGCGATGGTGTAATGTGGTCGTACTTGGGAATAAAGCATATGACTCGCGCAGCTGCATTAAGCACCTTCTGAAGACGTTCTTGTTGATATGCAGGTAGGCCAAACAGTAGCGAGTTACAATAGTCCAGGTGCGATGTTACAAAGGCGTGGACTAGTATTTTAGTAGTGTCTGTTGAAAGAAAATTTCTGATCTGTCTGATGTTGTAAAGTCCTCTGAAGGCTTTACTACAGGTCTTGTTGATGTGATGATTCATAGACATTTTATCATCAAACTAGGCACCAAGATTCCTGATGCTGGTCAAGGGTGCTATGTCAGCTGTCCCCACTTTCACAGAAGGTATTTCCCCTTTAGCTAACTGTCGGCGAGTACCAAAAATGATAAACTCAGTTTTGGTGACATTGAATTTTAGTTTGTGAGAGATACGCCACGCACGAACTTCAGCAATGGCAGCACATAACGCAGATGGTGCACGATCCATCTCTTCAGAGGATGACGGCCGAAAAGATAGATATAGCTGCGTATCATCCGCGTAGCCTTGCATATCGGGTAGATGTTTTTCCATAAGTTTAAAGAGTCGAGAAGTATACAACTTCCTTGCGGGACTCCATATTTCATTTTATAGTCTTTAGAACAAGATTGACCAACAACTACTCGCTGTTGTCTTTCAGATAGAAAAGAACGGACCCACTGAAGTGCACTACCAATAACACCGAAATCAGATTGAAGTAAGTTAAGTAGTAAATTATGATCAATAGTGTCAAATGCAGCACTTAAGTCAAGTAATACGAGAAGTGTAACCTCTTGTCGATCCATGCTTAGCAAAATGTCATTCTGCACCTTAAGTAGGCAAGTTTCGGTAGAATGGTATTTCCGATAAGCAGATTGGTTGCTAGGAAGCGGTGCATTCTCAGGGCAGTGCGACAATAATTGTTGAAGTACCAGTTTCTCAGCACACTTTGAAATAAAGGACAGATTACTGACAGGTCGGAAGTTGTTGAGTACAGGTTCAAGGTCCAGTTTTTTCAAAAGTGGTTTCACAAGAGCACAC
>NC_090892.1:33741753-33751753 GCF_036669925.1 Montipora capricornis
ATTGTTTCCTTACTCAGACGTATATCAAGCAGTCGTTTCTGGAGTCGGAGAAAGGACTTTAGAGACGAAAGACTTTAGACTTTATTTGCTGGGGAGAGAAACGACCGCCGGAAATACGTCTGCGTTCGCAGGCTACTTGCTCTCCGGATTAGTTTAAAAAATAAACATGACGACAGGAACAACGGCATAAAAGACCCCATCCCATGAACTATGTAGAGGTCGTGTCTTAATTTGTTGTGCCATTATCTGAGTGACGTTGATTTGAAGCACTTTCTTGATATGACTGTAAGGAAAAGAAAAATGAAAACGCAAAAATAAAGGAGGCCGTCGCGATAGTGTTTTTGTTTAATGTAATGCATTATAATTTTTCTTGAGTACAAGACAACGATGACAGGTCGATTCGATCGAGATCTTGATGTTATTTTAGATTGCTTAATGTAAGTTTGTATTAGCGAACGAAGTTGTTCATTCATCTAGGTCAATAATCGTTACAGCAGGTCCACGGAGAATTAGTTTGCAGACGGCCAACTGGAAAACATGGACTGGACTCTGGACTGGACTTTGGACTGGACCCTGGTCCGGACTTTATTAAACGAAGTTAATATTTAACCAATAATATAACGATTAACCGTTTCTATTTAATTATTAACCAGCGAGAATGAGATAGAGAATGGACGTTTTTTTCAAAGGGAACATAAACGAAAAATCTAACAATGCTGCCCAGTAACTTTCAATCAAGTCAAGCTACTATTACGTGAACACTGTGACGACGATATATCTCATGCGTGCGCTGTCTAAAGAATATAAGGAATGTAGTCCAATTCAATATATTCGATATGTTAAGCGCGATCGCTTTGCGCACTATTTCTACAATTGAACCAGCTAGAACTGCACACTAAGCACTTCAGTTGTTTACAGCAGTAAATTAACGTTACAAACCCCGCCACTTATACGCTTTGCTACGATTGCGTGAACGCTGCGAAGTTTGAAGTCATCACGTGACAGTGTTCACGTAATAGTAGCTTGACTTGATCGAAAGTTACTGGGCAGCATTGTTAGATTTTTCGTTTATGTTCCCTTTGAAAAAACCATCCATTCTCATTCTCATTCTCGCTGGTTAATAATTAAATAGAAACGGTTAATCGTTATACTATTGGTTAAATATTAACTTCGTTTAATAAAGTCCAGTCCAGGGTCCAGTCCAGAGTCCAGTCCAGAGTCCAGTCCAAAGTCCAGTCCAGAGTCCAGTCCATGTTTTCCAGTTGGCCTTTGCAGACAACCCTGACTGACCTTGACTGTCATCAGTTAGATTTCCAGACGAATCATTTAAAATTCTTTAATCAACCTTCGCTTTTGGTTCGTTTCGCAGGTCATGCCATACGGACGCCAAACCACTCGTCAAGAAAGAAACCCTCTCATTGCACACTTTAGCACTCTTCTCGTGCTCAATTGCATTCCATGATCTTCGTTTGGTCGTTCACTTTTCCATCGATGGCGGTAGATTTGTTGTGGGTGTAACAGTTAAAAAAAAGTTAATACCAAAATGAAGTGTCATCTGGAAATGATGTAAAGGATGTTCGTTCGAGTCGACTCTTGTTTCATTGGTCTTTATTTACCGGAAGATTACTAACTGGCTTAGCAAGGATAAGAGAAAGCATCTGGGTTGGTGTTTTAGTCTTTCCCTTTTTATGGTAATCTTTGATAGGTATTATATAATTACTCCTTCTCCGAGTCATATGTCACAGGATTGGTCTCGAAATATCCCATGACATTTTCTTTTGACTGACAAAGAAAAACAAAAATCGATGGACTAATTTCCGGTGTATAAACAGATAATCAAACAAACCGAGGCTTTGTCAAAACATAAAAACAAAACATTTTGCATTTTAGAATTGACTTGATTCGAGGAAACTTTTAGAAAAAATAAAGAAAACATTTTTGTGTCGGTCGCGCTTATGTTATCACTCAAAGATAAGGCGTTTTTTTTGCATTTCGGAATTACTTTGCCGCGCCTATACACTCAGGAACTGAACGAAGCTTATAAGGAAATACGATCCAAATAATTAACGGGCAAATACTGCAGAGCCTGTCAGTAGTTCAACTACACAGCATGATGAAGGAGCTCTTCGTTTTGCTTTGCACCTTTGCCGCATTATGTAAAGGTATGTCTTTGTCTAAATCCGTCTTCAGGTTTTTGTTGTTGAAGTAAGGGTTCAAGTTTGAGCATTCTCTCGAGTGCGAGAGAATTCCCTCGGATATCAATTCTTCTCGACCAAATTCGTGCAATTCGTTGTTACTTTCATATGCTTTTCATACATACGGAGAAAATCGAATGATCACTGTTTTGTGGTATTTAAAAACGTTCGCTTTCATCTTGGATTGGACGGTGTACCTCCGACGCCGATGGAACTGATCTGCAGCTATAAAGGGTGCTCCTATGTTACACTGCATATTTGATACACAATGATTTAAAAGTTTATAGTCCTGAACAGGTTAATTTTATCTATAGTCAAGTTATGATCCATGATCAACTTCTCTTTAGATTGACCCCAATCGGGACCTAGCAATACTGTCGGACTTTATCTAAGAAGAGTGGAATTAAGTTACTTAGTAATATGTTATCTTGATATTCTTATCAAACCTATCAAGAACCCTTGTCTCCTATTTAGAAGTATTACCGCTTCGTTATCGATATCTTCGTTATCGATTCAATACAGAAATTCAGAAAATTAATGTTCATGCTAAGGAGAGCATCATTGGCTGTTGAAATGAAGGTTCTTTTGTTCTGTAGGTTGGCGCATTTGAATAACCGAAAGAACATTTGTAAGCAGATATCTTTTGCATAGGTGATAAATAAAAAAAAATCTTCAGTGTTCGTCACCTATCACCTTTTTTCTTGTGATAATATTGTTGTGCACACACACGAAAACCATTACGTCTGATGAATGCCTTATAAACAATATTTGCTATCAACAATATTTGCTGCATTTTAGAAATCCTCCGTAGTATACACAGATTTGGATTATTATTAACTTTAGAGAATTTAAAAATTGTTGAACAAAACTCGTCAAGCGTGTTTCCTGGTGATTTGTCGGGTTTGCTGCCAACCTCGCTCCCAGGGTCTCTCTTCTCTGCCTCCATTGTCGTTGAGAAAAGACCCTGGTTCATTCTGGTCACGTGTCTGCCAGACTCTGGAAGGTTCCCCAACTGTGTGTTAGGGGATGGGTGGCAATGTCGGCCTTGTCGACATTGCGAAGAAGGGAATCAGCACGCAATTGATTTTGTGGCCAGATGACCATCGACAAAATGTTTGACAGCAGTATTTTATGAACTACACACATGGAATTCGATGTGAAAGGCAAAAAGTTGTGGTCAAAGCGATCGGACGCCACAGAAAATAACCTCCCGTTATTCAAGTTTTCACCCGTGTGAAGAACCGGATCAGCGAAGAATGCTAATAGTTTGTGACAATTTTAAAGGAGAGAAGATTTTGTCGTGCAAGAAAACAAGCGAAACGTTTATCCATGGGAAACAAACATGTTCAGCGATCAACCGGTGTGTTGTTATTTAAGTTCTCATGTCACGTATCGACCTCAAATCATCAAATCAAACTGTATTGACATGTGCAGGTATTTTATTTTGTTCTTTGATTTTCGTTTTTCTTTCGAATGTTTAACAACGTGATTCCTAAAGTCGCAATCTTGAACAGCGAGTTGACCGTTTTGACTTACGATATTTATATTTTTAACTTCGTGTAAATCGTCGATGTCGTAAGATATTTTTTACCACTGCACAGCGCTTTAATAGCGTGTATATTTTTAGCCGCGGTAGAATAAAAGGGACATTTTTATCAAGCAAACGTAGTATTTGGTGTATTCTTTTATGTTAGTGTTTGTTCTGGAGAAGCAGCTTTAGCTACTAACGAAATCAATTTTTTTTGCGTACGTCAATCGAGGCTCTACATGGAACTTTTGAAGTTGTCTTGTCGATCACGAAAGCTCTTGTATTCAGGTTGACCGCTTTTATGGGAATTCATTTCCTGTGGGTTTTAAACATCCGCTCTTTTGACCTTTTTGATACTTACATTGTAAGATAAAGATCACTTATTTATAAAATGCCTTGTCAAATGAATACTCTTTCGCCCAGTTGCGGAATCAAAATATAACGAAAACACTACCCTAGTGGGAAAATGTTTGTCGACGAGTGCCACGTGACCAGAGTGAACCAGGGTCTTTTCTCAACGACAATGGAGGCAGAGAAGAGAGACCCTGGGAGCGAGGTTGGTTTGCTGCAGCCACTGCCGCCAACGCCGCGTGAGTCCGGTGTGTACAGCTTCCAAGATTGGTTGGCCCAGGTCTTGGTCGGCGAGTGGAATACGAAAGATACTTGAAAAACAAAACACAATGACTGGTTTCGAAACGAGTTTGGCTTCAATCTTAACTCATTACAATCAAGCTATATCACGCGTAACCCGTGAAATGAGAGTTCAATTCTGCGTGCCAGTTTTGAACGTTTCGCTCGAGATTCTGAATTCCTGTGGATTAATTTACTTGATAAATCGAAAATAGTTGGTCATAAACTTTGTTTTATTATAAAATATAAAGCGATGCTTTAAAAAGTGAAAACCATTTCAACAGGGAAACCCAACGTCAATTTCGGAAAATATCTGTTCGGAAGACGATTTGAGATCTAGAATTTTCGGAGCATTTGTTGTAAAATTTCTTTCTTGCCTGCCTATCCTAGGATTTTCTAAAACATGGTATAATTGCCCATTTTTAACGGATTTTACCCAAAAAGGTCACCTAGAATTTTCGGGAACCTTTTATCTGGCTGAAATTTTGGAAAAGGTAAGTTTTGATCCCTATAATTTTCGGATCACTAGACTTTCAGCTGGGGAATCCGAACAGGTGAAAAATTTTTAGGGGATAAAAACTAAAATTACAGTCTCGTGGATACTGGTCACGCGTGACATAACTTGACCGTGACTGTAAGAGGTAAAAAGAGTTTTTTTGTAGACTACGAGCATTCCCTTTATAAATCAGTCGAGCGGCCCGCTTTTCTACAGCAGTCGTGTTTGTCACGCAAACGAATAAAAAGACCTCCCTCGGTCATTTTATTGTTTGTGTGACAAAACACGACTGCCTCATAAAAGCGGGCCGCTCGACTGATTTATGAAGGGACTGCTCGGAGTCTAAGATTTTTGTCTGCCGCTGATTCCTCTGTGGATGACCTATTAGGTCATTGTTGATAAAAAGTGTATTGGAACACAGTTGCTCTTTGATGGGGGAAGGAGGCTGTGGTTTAAGAAAAACAAGCACTCTAACGCAATATGAAAATACGAGGGTAAACCCATCTTGTTTCGCCTTATACGGGCTATTAACAACCAGTGCTATTTGTGCTGTTGTTTCGCAAGTGAAGACTTCGAGGATGGTCCCCCCCTACCCTCTTATTCACCCTTTTTTCTGGAATCTTTGCACGCGTAGTTTTTCTTACTTTTGCGTAACTTATTTCTCGCGAGCTTTTCTCGTCTTCTTCCAGTATTGCGCCTAGGTTTATTGGACCGGGACACAAATAAATACGTGTTATGTTGTTTCAAAATGGATTAAAAAGCCCTCATCACCGAGAATCAAGCAATTAGCTGAAAAAAAAGTGCGACTTGCTGATGACAAGACTGAGTGCAAATGCTGAGATGAACATTTCTGAGTTCGAAGCAATAACGGGTTTTTTTTGTGTTTGAGGCGAACGACCAGACATACCGACTAACCCGTCAGACAACAACGGTTCACCTCAAAGGAGGGGCACCAAGCACGTGCAAGTTACTCAGAAAATTACGCAGAGAATTGCGCGCGCACAATTCGCAAGTGGCCTATTAGATGGAAACCTCAGTGCTGTATTGTCTCATGATTTAGCTTCAGATTTATGCGATAACAAGGAATGCACAGTCCAGGGACAAATCTGTGTCATCAACGACGACTCTCAAGCAGAATGCAAATGCCGTGAATCTTGCCCAAGGTCCTTCAATGCTGAAGGGTGGGGATCAGATGGTATAACTTATCCCAGTCGCTGTGTTTTGGATATGACGTCGTGTAAGTTGTCAGGTACAAGTAACCGCATCACAATGGTTTCAAATGGGAGATGCCCAGGTATGCTTTGTTTTTTTTATATCCCTTTTCTTCGAACATGTATTCAAAAATCCACTTAAAGAGTAGCGGATCTCAAAAATCATCAGACACGTACAAAAATGCAGGATAATGACAGCTATATATATATATATATATATATATTATATATACATGATCTGTATGATAAATCTTATGAATTGTCACCGTGATCTTACCCCTCTCCTTAATTGAACACCGCATAAATCGATCTAGAAAAGCTTGCGGTGTCCCCTATACAGTTAAGAAAGCCTTAGAGTGAAGATAGTTGGCGTTCACTTACTTTGTAAACTTTATCAAGATCGTGCGCACATGTCATTACCTGTATTCTGAATATTAAAGAAAATTATGGATATTGCAAAATTTTCGCTCACAAACCACTAGAACGTTTCAGTTAATTAGAGGTATAAAATTGCACTTACGCCTGTGCCTCGTACGACAGACTATGCGATAGATTTGTATGTGTAATCAAATGGCGACGAGTGAAATTAGGAAATAATTTCACGCGCGTTTTGTGAAAATTCTGATAATTTCTCGAGCCTTTAGACGAGGTTAATTGTGCTCTTTCACGTATTTAAATTTTCTGCCGCTTCTTTTAATTTCGTAACTTCTTCTGCCTTAAATCTAACCATGGCAATTTTGTAATTTCACATTTCAATGTCTGCCAAGGAACTATTTGAAGTGGTTGTGCGTATGCGTGAAGTAATGGCCACACCGGGTTTGGTGTCATGCTTTTAATGCTTTGTGACTGTATTTCCCCTCCAACCCATATGGCCTCGAAAACGGTGTAAATGTCCATTGCATTTGATGCATCTAATGCCGCTGATCCTACTTACTGCATCTTCCCAAAATCAACGGAAAAAATCGAGTGTTGGAACGCATGTTACAGGTTGAATTTAAATTCAGGTTAATTTTAATTTCAACCTAGGTTGATTTTTTCAACCTACAATTGCAGGTCAGATTTTTTCACCTAGGTTATTATGAACTGTCCAAAAAAGGATTTACCTTTGGGGGGATGTATAAAAAAATGGGGTTTGGATTTTTATGGGGGACAACAAAGAAAATGATGAAAAAGACACATTTATTAAATTCCTCTCTCCTACTTTCCTACCATTCTTTTGCACTGCTCCCCAAATTACTACCAACAAACCTTGAGCTTCCACAACATTCCATGCAGTTCCATGCCGCTCCAATGGTACTTAAACTTAAATACTGTTTTTCAGCACTTTTTGAAATGGGTGCTTAGACTCAAATACTGCTTATCAGCGCTATTTGTACTGAGGCAGTCTGCAGTTCTCTCACACCTGAAGAGGAAGAAGAAAAAGAAGACTGAAGTCCGAACTTCGGGATTATGTGGCGCTGAAAGTTAATAAAATGGAAAAGGAAACGCCCTTCATCCAGATGTGCTACTTGCTCAAATTGTAGAGCTTGTAGGGGATTGTGCCAAAATAATCACAACGTTTGGATTTATTTGATGATAAAAATTACGGACAGAAACATACTTATTAAAGACAACGTTTCGGTGTCCTCATGACACCATCATCAGGTCAAATATAATATTTTACAGATAACTCGAATATTAATTCGATTTATCACTACAAACAGCCTCAGCAAAATAAATATATAAAAAAAACAAAATATCTTATTTGATAATTTAAAAGAAATAACACTTACAAGAGCCTACAAAGTGGTCTCTGATTAATAGATGTGAAATCCTTTTTCCTGACTTTTCAAAGTTTTGTTTTCACTTGCTTTTGATTGTTACGAATTCGAAGTAAGCAAAAGATAGAGCGAATAACTACATACATCATGTTTGTTTCAGTTCTTTTATTCCTTTGAAGATATTTCAATATTGATGCCCCCTGCCCTCCTAAGGGGATTCGTCAATGAATAATGTCCTTCTAAAAAGCTCTGGGATAGCAGAGTCGAATCGGTCATCATGCACAATATGCCTAGCCCCAACCTTAATGCTAACCATTTAAAATCAATGCCTAGACTTAACAACCATTAGGGTTTCATCCACTCACCTCTTGGACCAATTTACTTACCAATATAATACACGTGCTTGCTATTAATTGATGGATTTTTGTTGATGTTTTCCTACTTTCAATTTCAACCAAGTTTAAAATAAAAATAACCTAGTTTGAAATTAAAACGAGATGCTTTCGTGAAGCATACACTGGGTTGCCTGTGGTGCGTGTTACAGAAAATCAGAAAGCACTGAACTGTGTGGTATTGAACAACAGCATTCCAGTCTCTGAAGAATAACAAATAAAAGAGAAGCGAGAGACATTGGCTTCTGGGCTGACATGTTGATAATTTTCAAGTTTCCTCACAACTTCTTTTCGCCACAAGTTTAAGCGTGCCCTCTGAGCATCTGACAGCTTTGTAATACCAAAGTTCACTGAAGTTATTCCCTGTCCAGCGGGGTTAGTGTTTGGATGGGAGACCAAAACAACATACTCCTCATAAAACAGAAACATCGGACCGAAAATACTATTAACGCTAACAAATGCGAACTCAGCAAGGTACAGATTTTGTTAGCTTGCTTTATGTAAAACAAGAACACCATTCTAAAGCTTATTCTATGCAAAAAGTAGGTTCTGGAAGTAATTTTGAGAGTGGAAATCAAGGTTACGCGGCAGACGGCAAATACAAACTCACGATTTAATTAAGTTAACACACCAGAAAGACACTAACCTCATTTTGACAAGAAAATGCTTTACTATTGTCATAAAAACTATCCAGTTAAGCTCGCATATCATAAAACATGATGAATTCACCAAAAGGCCACCTTTTCCAGCGAACAATTTTTTGAAACAAACAACATATTTGCTATTAGAGGCAAAACCCCTTCTATTTCATTACGTGAGTGAAGAGAAGAAACTCAATCGTGTCAAATATGCGCAATATTGCAACAAACTAAATTTAAGGATCAAACCGTTTCCATGATGAACCTTTTCTTTGAATAATGAAGCACAAAATACACGATAAGCTTTCTTTCAAATAATTCTTGGCTGTTACATTTCCAATTATTTTTTTTACCTGAAGACTGTGCAGAGTTGATCACAGATCCACGTAAGGTGTTCGATTCGTTCAATCGTTCTCTGTCTTTGTTGAACCCATAAGTTACCAGAGAATTTTCCATTTGGTTTCAGTGTTCTATATAACAGCACACTTGGTTAAATATTATTTTAGAAATACAGCTCACTTTGATTTCGGCTCGACGGGCGATAGATTGTTGTCGAAGTCCTTTACTCGTCGTTTTTGAGATTCCAGGTGTTGGTTTTTCACCGCCTGCCTAGTTTATCCAACTGACTTTCCATTATTGATCTCCATAAAGGTATATTTTATTTAAGGATCCACTAATACGCCATTCCCGTCGACGTCATTGCAGGCTAAGTTAATGATTCTCCTGTGTCCACCAGAGAAATCTACGCATTTCCACTACCCTCTCGATCCTAAGAAAATACGCGCAGAAGGCTCTATGCACAAAGACACCACTTACCAGGGGATTGACAGGCAAAATTTTTACCGACACGGAAAATAAAATAAATAAAACGGAAATGTACCCATTTTCCGACTGGGATTGCCATACGGCAACCCAGTAATTAACCTGAATTGAAATTCAACTGCAACACAAATCTAGAGAGCCCAGCCCCAAACGGTCAAGAATAGTGTTGCTAGTTACACACTTCAAAGTCACGTGCTTCTTGTTTCACTGATGGATGACATTTGAAATTTACCTTATTTACTTTCCCTTCTTAGACATTTCACTGAAAGTCAGTACTGCTCACCGAGCAGAACAAACTCTCTCGTTGGGTAGACCAGGTAGTATTCAT
>NC_090892.1:33764253-33771753 GCF_036669925.1 Montipora capricornis
TCCAGAAGCAATTTAAGAATGAAAAAGGCACTGAAAAATCGATTTAGTAAACTGATTTATAGACAAATTCCCATGACACTGACCTTTTTAACTTGTTTTCACACAACCACATTTATGTTGCTAAGTATCTTTTCTCCATTATGGATGAATAGTTTAAAAATCTGGGAGCCTACTGTCCTGGCATGCGAAATTCTCTCTTCCGGTTGCCCTCCATGTCTCAAGAACATCGCTTGCTTAATTAAGCTCCCTAATTGTTTGTTTATGTATAACTGCTGTCATTAGGCTGTCTAAATGCATGACGGGGACCCTAGAAACCTTAATTTTGTTAATCCAGATTCTGTTTGATTTCAGATCGCTTCTCAATGGTTACCAAGGTTGCCTCGTATTCAATCTGCCATCTGGAAAAGCTGATTGGCACTGGCAACAATTTTACTACTCGGTGGTATTTTGAGAGGGAAAGCGCAAACTGTCAACCATTTTCTTATAGTGGCGTTGGTGGCAACGAAAACAATTTTAAGAGCGAATGGATTTGTTTGCGAAAGTGTTCCCACGCTGGTAAGAGATGTACTTGATTAGGAATTTTTTAGGTAGGTAATATGAGCTCTTAGTATAATTACATAGATGATTATTGAAAATTATCTGCGCTAATTGGTTGCACTTGAGGTGATTATTACGCGATGATTACCTACGTGGTTTTTCAAAATGGCCGCAAGCCGTCTTGTCGAGGTGCCAGATAAAGAAATTAATTGCTTTAAAGAAAATACATATTTTTCAAATAATCACCTAATGTAATTATGCTTAGTCTAAGACAATTATTCACCTCGGTGAATATCGAGGAAATAAAAACTTCGACTTTGTCTCGGTTTTTATTCACCGGTGTTCACCTGGAAGGAATGATTGTTATTTATTATTCCACTATTTCACCATTTTACCATATTTGTTGCAGAGAAAGCTCAAAATATTTAGTAAATAAAGTCCTTGAGGCGGATGGTATGTGGGATTGCTGAGATATTGTCCGGAAAATGAATATTTGGCCGAGAAGCGAAGCTTCGTGGGCAAGTGTGAAATTTTGAGGACCATCTCTCAGCCAAGAAAAAAATCGCTCGTAAAATTGATGACACCAAATATATTTGATTGGTTTTATCGACTTTATTTCTACTGTGATTGGATGTAGTACTACTTGACAGGCTGTCATGTGAAATAAACTATAGCGGTGGAAACTCGAAAACAAGGCGCCTTTTGTCGTTATTGTTCAAAACTGGACTAGAACTACTGAAAAAGAGTTTGTCGGTCTCAGCCAAAACGATTTCAAATCATTTTAATTGTCACTGCGAGGGCTAAAAAATTTACACTTGGACCGTGAATCTCCGAAGTGTCCAAAGTCTGGAGGACTTGAAGGATTCACGTTGAAGGTGGACAGTTGATAGAGTTGGAAGGGAACGATTGGTTTACTTTACAGTTGGTAAACACAGTGTATCAATATCTATTTTATAAAATGACTCACTTGCATAGGACTAAATTTGAAAGTCTACTCGTAACTTTCTTCGCCTTCAGAGACGCTGACAACACATCAATCTGACTATTTTGTACTCTCCGGAACAGGATATTAAACTATCTTTCTATGGTCAGTACCAACTGACTCTTCCACATAAAATAAAGAAGATGAAAAGGATTTGTTTCTTTTGGATAACCTGGGATCTGGCTTAACTCATATGCTCTCTTTTTAATATGTCGTCGCTCGCAAAAATTGGGCCTGACCAAAAGTCTCTCAAGAATTCCGGGCAGTCCAAACTCGTGATCTGATTGGTTGTTTAAAAAACGCCGGAAGTGAAGTCTCCTTCGTGATCGCGCGGAGCTCTCGCGAAGTCCTCAAGACTGATCCGCCATTAGCGTACGAAGAATTTTTCCACCTTTTTTCTTAAAATGACGGCGCAACTTGAATGTTGATATCCCATCTCAGACATATCATCACTTGTACAAAATTTGGTTTGAATCACGCTTCGCTTCTCTTCACTTCAATCTCTGAAAAGCCTTTTGAAGAGCAAAATTAGCGATTCCGTTGGCAAGCTCTGTGGCCATGCGGTCGAACGTACTTGGCCACTTCCTTGTTGTTTTGAAAGCCAAATAGCGAAAGAAAAGCCGAGAAACAGGTTAACTGGTTCATTCAATTGGCAATAAAAGTGTATATTGGCTTCTTTGATTAGACGAAGGACGTATATATCAACAGGAGGAGTTGCAGACAAAATCGCAAGTTACATGAATGTGTAACATTTTTTAATTATCTGCACAGGAACGGCTTTATTTACATGGTTTGTTTCTACACCAACGAGTCAAGATTGCGTCATGTCCAGTTAAGTTGACTTAAAAACTCACTTTCGAGAAACCAAAATGGTATGCAGCTTTCTTCCCTTAATTTTGACGTAATGACCACTAAGGTAAAACGGAGTTTATCTGAGGAGGAAGGTGAGATTTTAACACCGAACAAACTCTTGAGCAGACAATGTCAATCTAACACATATTACCAACGACAAAACTTGAATGATGAAATGATATATGAAATGGATCATGTATGAACTGCGGATATGAAATCAAGTGAAGCTATGATCCTCGCAGTTATGAACGCAATTTTGAATTTTTCAGGCTTCTTTACGAAATTGCAAAAATTGCGTTCATAACTGCGAGGATCATAGCTTCACTTGATTTCATATCCGCAGTTCATATATGATCCATTTCATATATCATTTCATCATTGATTCATTCCTCATGGGAACATTAGAACCCACAAATGACCAGCTCGCAACGCCAGTGGCTTGATAGCTCAGTTGCTTAGAGCGTCGCACCGGTATCGCGAGGTCACAGGTTCAAACCCCGTTGAAGTCCTGAATTTTTCAGGCTTCTTTACGTAATTCCAAAAATGGCGTTCATAACTACAAGGATCATAGCTTCACTTGAACAAAACTTGAGTTGCGTACCTCACTCCTCAAGTTGTCTACGCTTGAAAAATTGAAATCAGTAACGACAATTTAGGTGATCTCAATTACAGTTAAAAGGTCAAGCTTACAATTATGCAAGATTGTATATTTGGAGAAGTTCATAGGAAGGATTACACTGGCCGTTAGTGTTATATAGTCGAAAGGTACATATAGTAACATTCCCCATGCTTAAAATGTGTATTTCGTAAATTTTGAAGCCAAAAATTCCCTTGGAAATTTTCATTGATGGCAACACAACACAGACAAAATTCCTCTCACAATAAATTCTTTGTCAAAACAAAATAGCGTGCATCTGCCTTGTCACCACACTGAGTCCACTCGGAATCGCGAGTATTTGTGTAACGAAAGTAAATCTGATTGGCTGATGAAAGCCATGTCAATCAATCAAAAAAAAAGGCGGAAGGAATTTCGAAAATAAATTTGGTCAGGCTTATTTTCGTTCCGCCAACTCCACAGTATGTAGGTTACTTTTGGACGGAAAATTAAAAGATCGCAAGCCACGCAGACAGAGGTTAGCGCGTGATGACTATCCACCACGGGACGAAAACGAATCTTACTTACTTACACAACGAATCTAACGGTTTTTTTTTCGATTTTCACGATTTTAGGTCACAGTTTTATTTCTGGTCACCCATTTTGATTGATCGGCTGTCACTAGCAGCGCAAGCGCTAGCATTGCGTGTGTGGCTTAGGCGCGCGCTCTGAAAATCCTTTCGTGCCTCTTTCGTTAGCCAATCACAAAAACAAAAGCCGAAAGTGTAACAATTGAGCCTTGTGTAATGCCTTGTGCGGACGCTGCGCCCCTACCACGCGTTTAGTCTGCCTCATGGCTTCTACTATCTTCGTAAGAATATTAAGATTTCAGCAGCTTGTTTTGCCTTTTATTTTATTTCTGTTGTTAGGGGGTCTGAGAAAGAGGGCTATTATTTTCTACCAAAATTAGTTTTCTCCTGTGTCAAAGAGTTTGTTTTGTGTATTTGTTTCGTTTGTAAAGGCGCCTGTTACTGCTTTTTTTGTAGGTGGTGATATATGCAGTCTTCCCAAAAAACCTGGCCTTTGTATGGCGTATATTCCGCGATGGTTCTACAATACCGCCAAGGGAAAGTGTGAGCGTTTTATCTACGGTGGATGCCTTAAAAATGCCAACAATTTCATTACGAAAAACGAATGCGATGAAACTTGTTCAGGTAATACATACATACTTACCTAACTTTATTTATATTCGAATCAATTGGAGCTTGTTAGGCTCCTAGCTTGTACATCTTATGTGTCGAGTTAACAAATAATTTTATGAAAATTAGTTGAGAAGTAAGAGTATTCGAGTTAACAAAAATTGCCTAAAAAATAAGCAGAGTATTTACACAGGAAATTGAAAGGAAGTAAAGTTAATTATACATGATATACAACTTAATAATAAAAGATAAATGTTACGAAAGCGAGAAGATTGAACAAAAGTCTATGTACAACAAAAATAACAATTACAAGTATCGAATGTTATTTTTCTAATATGATGCAAATTTTTAATGGTGGGAACAGTTCTTAGTTCATCATGTAAGGAGTTCCATATCTTCGGACCGTAATACCTAAAAGTATGCAGTCCATACTTAGACGTGTTTGCTCTTGGTAGAATCAGCTTCATTTTCCCACGCAGATTACATTTATTACTTCATAATGACAGGAGACCACTAATAGGTGTTGTTGTAGTTGCATAGATAGCTTTGTATATGACTATGCACATGTCCTGAATCCTTCTATTGTGTAGGCTTGGCATATTTTGCCTTAATTAGTAATTCGTCATAGGTACTAATTTTGACATTAAAAATACATCGCATAGCACGCTCGTTTAGCTTTTCTTGCGTTGCCACAATTAAGAAAGGTAAAATGCTGTAGAATATAGGCGTTGCACAACAAACGTTTTGTTTTAGTACTCAACAGCTTCTTAAACCTGCTTCCGACATGCAGTCAGAAACCCTGAGAAAATAGCCTCAATGTGTGCTGTTAACTGGGGACACACACTTTTCTCAAACACTTTGCTTATTGCTGGCAAAATAGTGACAGGTAGATAGTTTGTTTTATCCATTGGAGCTTCACATTTGAAGGATGGTAACACTTCGCCATGTTTCCGCGTACTAGGTACCTCACCTGTTGTTGTTATATCAAAGAACTGATTGGAAGGCTGAGACTAGAGTAACCTTCTTTCAGGGCCCTGGCAGGAATTTGATCACATCCGGTAGCTTTTCGAATATTAATGTTTTTTGACCATTCTTCTAGTTGTGCTTTGCTCACTCGCTTAAGGTTAAATTCTTCGGCAGGTGTGAAATTTTCTTTTAACCTTGAGATACTGGCATGATCCTTTTAGTCCTCCATTGATGGTATGCCAATGCTGAGAAAGTGTGTATTCAGTATATTTGCTATCTGATGTTTGTCTTGAATGATGTTTGTGTTCTCAGAGAGTTGAATTGACTCGGTCATGCGACTTTTTCTAGAGAAAATGGACGGTTTTTTTTAAATACGTTCCAGAATTCTGAAGGATTTCCATGTGAAGTACTGCATTGTTGTGCTAAATATTCCTTAATTGCTTTCCTCCTCAGGCTGGCAACATGATTTCTTTGTTGTCGGTAATTTTCCCAGTCGTTTGGCTCTTTGGTAGTATAATATTTTCGTCTGAATTGGTTTCTATAGCGAATGGTTTGCCATCATTTTTGAATAGACCTTATTCACGATAGCCGCCATGTTGGATTTGCCTTTATCATGCAAATTAGCTATACACTTCTGAGGGGGCAAACAACACAAGTTCGAGAGGTTATAACGAATATCTTAGCCACACATATGATTTGTATCACGTTCATTGAATGTTTATCACCTAAGTAGTAAAATAGAATCCTTACACAAGTTATTTCGATGTTTTTTGTGTGAAAAATGAGCAGATAACGAAGTAGAAAGTCAGAATGTCGAAGGCAATCAAAAGATATAAAATTATTGTAAAAGGTACTTAATTCTAAATTCAAAAATGTACTTTTAGCAATGTTAATTCAATATTTCGACGAGCCGATTTCCCGCAATTTGCCTTTATTCCAATGTTTGCCCCCCAGCATAACACATGGCTAATTTGCATGACAATTTGAAAAACAACATGGCGGCTACCGTGAATAAGGGCTATTAAGATAAGGTGGTCGTCTAGGCTTCGTAGATTTCTTTTCAACCAGGGAAGCATGGTCGTCGAGTTCATCAGTCAGCAATTTCTCAGCAGTTTAGGTCACCAAGTAGCGTGCTCGTGTAGTCGTCACAAAGCTTGCTAATCGACATCATTAATTGTTCCAATTGAGATGTCCATTTGTCTTTAGTCCACTTTGGTGGTCTGTATAGACCGGCAAGAATAAATCTTGGTGAGGTCTTTTGAGTTCTTACTTCAATGGTGATAGATTCCAAACCTGTTGTTTTGATATTCTTGATGTGTTTGGTAAAAAGATCCGATCTTCCATAAATTATGAGGCCTCCTCCAAAATTCATTCTATCTTGTCGCTAAGGCTTGTAACCTTTGACGTAGAATTGGCTATCCGGGAAGGTTGTTGTCAATTTTGGTCTCAGAAAGAACTAAAATGTCAAATAAATTGTTCGCAAGCAGGTTTTAACCTCAAACAATTTAAATCCTCCGATGCTATTTAAATGTCCTAGTTTCATATTATTAGCATATCGTTTAAGTTGATTTTCTTCTCGCACTTTATTATCAATGTCGTTCACGTTTCGCCACAAGATATTGGTCGAGTCGTCAAAGAATGTGTCAGAGAAATTAAATGGTTGCAGACAAGCCCAGCATGTCCAACGAGTATCCGTTATTCCTTGACACTCCATGACACTCGTTACAGTTGAATGGTCTTGTATTTGCTCTTATAGTCTTGCGACAAGAGAGGCACTCCTTTCGATCTTTAGTGGGAACTGGTCAGACTCCACAAAGTAGGGTTGAAAGTTGACGAACTGTTAGAATAGTAGCTTACGCGACGAAAACAAAAATAGGTCCGCAATGCGTACTTGTGTTGGATTTCAGTCAAATAACCGTTGATGCTTAGCATTACAGTAAATGTAATACATTTTGTCATGTTTTAGTGCTAAAGGTCGAATAAATATTCCGTAGAGTTCCAAGCTGCAGACGAGGAAACGGTTAGGGGAGAAACATATTTCAGTGCACTTTTAGTTTCGAGGAATTAGGGGTGCTTACCATTTGTCAGAATAAACTGGTTAGGAGTACTGGTGAATAATGGTAACAGTTTTTCCAAAATTAACAAAGCAGCCCAACGAGATGGCGCTTACCATTTGCAATTGTTTTCGGCTGATGAGAGACTGGAGACTGGAAAATTTAGCAAATGGTAAGGAAATTTCCACTGTTCCGTTCGGAATGGAAAAGAGGACTACCCCTGTTTTAACATTAACAGCAAATGTGAAAATTTTTGACAGGAAGTTTGAAGGCATTAGTTTTTTTTACTTGCGAATCAACAGAATCTGGCGCCGT